>NC_066585.1:534010081-534310081 GCF_024323335.1 Lathyrus oleraceus | reverse complement strand
ACTATTACTGGGATGACCCCTTACTTTTTAAAAGAGGCCCCGATGGTATTTTCCGTCGGTGTATACCCGAAGAAGAGGTAGAAAATATAATCCAACACTGTCACTCCGCTCCTTATGGTGGACATGCAAGTACATCCAAGACCTGCTCTAAAATCCTACAAGCCGGTTTTTATTGGCCAAATATATGGAAGGATGTACATGCAGCTATTAAGAAATGTGACAGATGTCAACGCACAGGAAACATATCTAGACGTGACGAGATGCCATAAAAGGGCGTCTTGGAAGTAGAGATTTTCGACGTGTGGGGAATAGACTTCATGGGACCTTTTCCATCCTCTTTCGGTAACAAATACATACTCGTGGCAGTTGACTACGTATCAAAATGGATTGAAGCTATAGCTTCTCCAACAAACGACACACGAGTAGTAACTAGACTCTTTAAGAATATAATATTTCCAAGGTTTGGTGTCCCAAGAATAGTAGTCAGTGATGGTGGATCGCATTTCATATCCAAGGTACTCGAAAAACTACTGCTTAAGTATGGCGTAAGACATAGAGTAGCGACACCTTACCACCCTCAAACCAGTGGGCAAGTGGAGGTGTCTAACAGAGAAATCAAACAGATATTAGAGAAAACAGTCGCCACTTCAAGGAAAGACTGGTCATTGAAATTACCAGAAGCTTTATAGGCTTACCGAACCGCTTGCAAAACTCCCATCGGGACGACCCCATTTAAGCTCATTTATGGAAAATCCTGTCACCTCCCGGTAGAATTAGAACATAAAGCCTATTGGGCTATTAAAAATCAAAATTTAAACTATAAAGCCGTCGGCGAAAAGAGAATCCTTGATATAAGCGAATTAGAGGAACTCAGAAAAGACGCTTACGAAAATGCCAGAATCTACAAAGAAAGGACAAAACAATGGCATGACAAGCGCATATCAAGGAAAATCTTCAAACAAGGCGATACAGTTCTTTTATTTAACTCCAGGCTAAAGTTATTCCCGGGAAAACTACGATCTAGATGGTCAGGTCCTTTTCAAATCACCAAAGTTTTTCCCAGTGGAGCAGTAGAAATTAAAGGCAAATCTATGGAACCATTTACCGTAAACGGGCAACGTCTAAAACATTATCACTATGCAGAAAACAATGAAGATTCGCAAGTCTTGCACTTAGACGAAATGCCTCCGGAACTTATAGATTATAATTGATAGTTTTTATGTCGAGCTTGCGACATTAAACAAAGCGCTTAGTGGGAGACAACCCACAAATATTTTATTTTTTCTCTATTATTAATTTTTTATTTTTTTTCTTCCTTAATTATTCTTCTAATTTTTGTTTAATATTCATTCTTAATTTATTTTTATTTATTAAAAACTTTTCTCTTCTTCTTTCGGCATTTGGCCAAATCCTGACTAAAACTCTTGTTTTTCTTTTCTCTAGCTAACACTAACCTGATGGGACAAATTGATCGTATGGGTATCAAATTCAGAGGAACAGCTCAGAAACAAAAGTTTGAAGAACTAGCCACGAGAGAGATGCTACCTAGTCTGTATGCTGATGACTGGGCAATGACTGCCCTTGGACTAAGACAAAGTGTCATGTATTTGCTGAGTCAGATTGGGTGGGAAACCGCTCCTATCCGTAGACAATTTGTCACTTACCGGAGACTGACTCTAGAGTTCCTTAGTTCTCCGATCTATCTACCCAGCCATGGAAAAGGAATAAGCAGAGGTTTTATCCAGTTCAGAATGTTTAACATGGAGTACCAATTTAATATTCAAGACTTTACCAACCTTTTAGGTTTCCCTACATCCTTTGACACATTCACAGTGAGCCAAGAAGAACTTTTTGAATATAGAGAACTTGAACACTTTTGGGGAAGCTTGACTGGAAATGATGATCCCGAGGAACATGAGTTTCTCTCTGGAAACATACATAACCCGGCCTTCCGTTATTTCCATAAGATCCTGACCCACACCTTATTTGGGAAAAAGCCAAACAGTACCACAGTTTCACGTGATGAACTCTTCATCATATTTTGTGCTTCCCAGAACCATCCAGTAAACGGTGCCACTTTTATGTTGGCAAATTTAGACCACCTTATCCAAGATGAACGAGCACAAATTCGAATAGGCGGTTTGATAACCATGATTGGTAATGCTATCGGATTACGTCAGCCTATGCTTGACTTAAGCCCTTTTTGTGGCATTACTACTTATGAGTATACCCTTCCTCTTCAACACTATGTTTATAGCAAACCTAGGATCTGACGAGTTTGAGCTTATAATTAATAACCAAGTTCTTTGCCTATTCACCATGCCCGATCCTAGGACTATTGTTCATAACCGCAATAACTGGCTCTACAATCTGAACGAAACCCCCTCTCCTGCTAGATCCACTGAATCCATCCAGGACTATGAGATTTGTGATGACCTGATTCCTTATGTTGAATCAGACCCTCAGACACCATCTGGTTATTATGACATTGATCCTCCTCCTCAACCTGTTCAGATCGAAGAATCGGCAATACCCGACCTTAGACACCATATACCCGGAACTGATTATAACACCGCCATTGAAGCTTTGATGTCAGAACAAGACGCCCTCAGAGAAGAGTTCACTAACATGAGACACGAATTTCTGGGATACATGAACAGTATGACAAATCAGTTTCACGAGTTGCTATACCGTGTTAACTCCTTTGCCCCTCCGGCCAGAGATCGTGCAGATGGATAGAAGTTGTTTTTCTTAGTTATCTAGTTTTAGTTAGTTTTATTATTTAATATTATTTCAAATTATGTTCGTATTTGTTTCTCTTTCGCATTTTTCTTTCTCCATTGTTACATTATGATTATTTTATGAAGCTATTGAATTATCCTATTTTATTATGAATTATGCAATATCTATAAAAAATGCTCTCTACTGTTTGCTGCTGTCATACAGTGAACTGACTTTGGTGTGTTTTTGCTTTGGAAAGCAAATGTAACAGATAGCAAGAGTCGCCACCGACTTTTCTTTTATCCAATAAGGAAAGGTGGAAAAGAACAGAAAAGACCTTAATTAGATTTTGGGTTCGGGAGGTACATTATACAAAGGGAAGGTGTTAGCACCCTTTGTATCCATGGTTATCCATGGGCTCTTAATTGCTTGATCACTTATATTTGTCTGAAAAAAGTGTTTGTGAATTGCTTAAAAAATGTTTTGAAAAAAAGAGTTTAACTTTGTAATGATTCTTGTACGAATGTATACAAAGTATTTATCTCGTTTAATTTTGAAAGCGGTTTAGAAAAATATAACTTGGCAATGATTCTAGTACGAATGTATACCAAGTGGTGATTTTCTAGTAATTGCAAAGTGTGAAGTATGAAAAATGTTTTAGGTTGTGAGCCAGCAATTAAGAGTTATACCTACCCGAGGTCTTTATGGGCATTTCCTATCCTTATGAGGGTAAAACTGTCCTTACTATTGAGAAGTAAGTAGTTTTATCCCTTGGATGTAAAAGGGTCATCGTAGGGTCATCGATTGGTCATTAAAGGCAACATTTGTAAGGATACCTTAGCATTCGAAGGGACGATCATCATTTAACCGTAGGCTACAACGAAGGGTCATCGAGGGGCAAAATCATGTATTCGCAGGCAACATCCGAGGGACTATGATTTATTTTATAGGGACATGATGATTTAACCGAAGGGTCTTTGCTAAGTGTATCCCCACATTCGCGGGACATGACCATAATACTGTAATATCGTAAGACAACAAAGAGAGGTCCAAGATCACATATTCAAAGGCAATATTTTACAATCAATTAGGTAGTTGTAATCAATTAGGTAATTAGGTCCATATTATAATCAATTAAGTAATTAGGATGAATCTCCACATTAAAATCAATTAAGTAATTAGGATGAATCTCCACAAGGGTATCCCACAAATAAAGTGGAATACCTAACAAGCTACTTTTCCGGGAATATGTAAGCCCTTACAAAATTCAGCAAACGGGTTAGAATATCGAGACAAAGTGCAATTGAGAATTGCACTACAAAAGAAACACAGCAGTAGTAATGTCAGGCGAAATAATGCATGATTATAATGAATCAGATCAGGTAGGCACAAAACAGAACAGAAAAATTCAGCGACTGTCATGTTCGCTGCTGCCTCGCCTAGCGAAGGCTTAGCGAGTGCTCGCTACATGCTCGCTTAGCGGTGTGCTAGCGAGCGACCACGGGTTTTGAGTTTGACAGCAGTACGATTTCCGGAACTCCGAACCCTATGGCATTCTGTTCCGGACTGGGCCATGACCCTAGGCACGGCACGGCCCAATACTCGCCAAGCCCACGTCCAAACGGCCATGTCCACACGACCACGAGGACGCGTCAGGTGGACGACAGTCCGCCCGACGAACGTCTCCCCGGCCCCTTAAACACGTGTCGGACAGTGAGCGGGTCCTCCTCGTACGATCTCCATCCACTCACCGTCAACCCACGTCGCGGGCACCTCAGTTGTGTCGGGCAGGGCCTTAACGGCATCCCACTCACCACGTCACCCAACTCCCCTATATTGTCGCCTTAGGGATAGGGGCAGTTGGACCAGGGGGCAGACTTTGGTCTAGGTCTTAACGCTTCTTACGCGTCCCCTGGCAGCTCCTCCTTGGGCCTAGCTAATCCAGCCCATTAGGAGCCTTGGCCCAGCGCTGGGGGCTCACTATAAATACCCTTTCATGGCAAAGGGGCAGGTATTCTAACTCACACTCTGATAACCTCATTCTGTACCTTTTCTGACTTAAGCATTGGAGCACTTTGCAGGTACACCCCCCTTTTCACTTCATTCTCCGGCCCATTCACCAAGACCTTGGAAGGCCCTCCTGATCAGGTGAGATCAGTGGCGCCGTCTGTGGGAACTAGCTATCCCCATCTTCATCAAACGAGGATCAAAAGCTCATTCATTTCTGTCCTTCCAACATGGCCGGAGAACAACATAGCGATCACAGCCGTCCCCTCGTCAACTACAACATGGACGACGGCCCGCCATCCCATGAGGCGGACGTTCGGGACGGTCATCCATCCACCCCGTCTCCAGAGCCCCAAAACAACGGAGATGTCTCTCACGCCCACAATTTAGGGGCAGAGACATTTCATCCCATTCCCGTTCCCGTTGAAGGAGACGCCGTAATGATTGCCATGGTGAATGCCCTCAATCAGGCCGGTTCTATGCTCCACCAGCAGCACGAATGAATCATGGCCCTCGAAGCCGAACGACAAGAGGCCCGGCCCCAGCCGGTGAGTAGGATACAACAACGTCCGGAGCCAACGAAGAAGCGAGGACGTCGCTCTCCCGAACCCCACGCCAGCAGGGCACGCGCCCATCGTGACGGTGGTCGAGCGAGAACATCACCAAGGCGCGGGCACAGCCCCGACAACAACGAACTGTCTCCCTTAAGGAGCGACGAGGAAGATTTGCATTGCCCCCTATCTCGGGCAATAATGGAAGCCCCGCTCCCCAAAGGCATGGAGAAACCGCCAAACCTAGCTGTGTACGACGGGACTACAGATCCCGACGATCACGTCGACAACGTCAACGCGATGCTCGACTACCGCAATGATATAACCGGGCACCTCAAATGCCGACTGTTCTCAACGACCCTCAGGAAAGGGGCCATGGCCTGGTACAAAAGCTTGGCCCCTGAGTCCATTACGTCATGGAGAGTCATGAGGTCCATGTTCACCCGGCACTTTACAGCTTCCCGTCGTCACCCCAAGACTGAGGCGACCCTTGAAGCCATAGTGCAGAAGAAGAATGAAACACTGCGCTCATACATCGAGCGATTCAACCAGGAAGCTGTCGAGGTAGATACCACCGAGCACATGAAGAAGTATCTCCTCGAGAGAGGTCTCTTACCCGGCAGTGAACTTAGCAGAGCCGTAGGGATCGAGCCTCCCCGCACCTTAAACGAGCTCCTGCATAAAGCCCAGGCCTACATCAGATACGAGGAAAAGCAGGTGGCACACAATGCCCGCAGCGGACGTAACGCTGGGGAGACCGAGCACTCAAAACGCGAGGACACGAGAATTTCCGTCGCAACGGAGACAGACGAAGAGAAGAAAGACCTCGCGAGCTCCGGGAAGGAAGAGGCCCCGCGGGCAGATATAGCGAGTACACCTTACTGACAGCTCCTCGAGAGCGTATCCTCGCAGAATGTATCAACTCTGAATTTAAGCAGGGCAGGGTCAGGTTCCCAAAACCGTCTGCACCAAAGCCCCACACCGACAAATCAAAGTACTGCCGGTTCCACAGAAGTCACGGACACGTGACCGAAGACTGCGTCCACCTGAAAGATGCGATTGAAATTTTAATCCAAGAAGGGCACCTGAAGCAGTACACGAGGAAGAACGAAGCTCCCAGACACGACGAGCCAGAGAAGAAGAGACCCCGGGAAAACACACCCCCCGACAACTCTCCCTATCAGGTGGCCCTCTGCGTGTCACGACCGGAAGATTTCTTCCCCCCCGAACCATTGCCCGAGGGCAAGATCACTGCACTCAGCCCCTGGGAAGACTTCCCTACCACACTGGTGATATCAGGAGGAGGAACTAACGGGGAATCCGCGGCCCTCTCCGTCAAACGCAAGTTCGACGAACTCCTACTGACTGCCCCCGAGCAGAAAGCGACATTGACAAAATACCGGGGAAAATCCAACCCAATATCCTTCTTCCTGGAGGAACTCCCGGGCGGATCCCCGAACTCGGCCATCCCACTATTGATTAGAGCAAAGATGGCCAGATTCGACGTACGACGCATCCTGGTCGACGAAGGCAGCTCAGTGGATATCATGTACGTCCACCTCTTCAAGACTCTGAAGCTAGACAAGACCAACTTAGCCCCCTACGTCGGATCAGATCTCCAAGGATTCAACGGAGCAACAACCAGACCGTGGGGATATGTTGAGCTCCTCGTCACTTTCGGCGAACAAGAAACGGCCAGGGAAGTCAAAATCCAATTCCTGGTCGTAGACTGTCCGTCTCTCTACAATTGCATCTTTGGACGCCCGACGCTGGCCGAACTCACTGCGGTCCCATCCACCGTCCACCTGAAGATGAAATACTACACCAAATTGGGACGTGTGGTCACCATCCATGGTGACATCGAAGCAGCCCGGCGATGCTACGACGCCGCAGTAAAAGGACAGGCCGTAGTCAGCACGAAGAGCAACTGCAACAACAAAAAACTCAAGACCGAGGATCCTGCCCGAGGAGTCAACGCCATCGACCTCGACTGTCGCATCGGGCTGGACGAGACCGGAGAGGGGAGGTTCCCCAAGGAACGCTCTCTCGAACACCCGGTCCGACCAATCCCCGACGGGGAGTTCGAACTCATTCCTCTTGGGGACGATCCGGAAAGGACGGTGAAGATAGGTAAGGGACTACCCGAGGAAACAAGAGAAGAGCTAGTAGCATGCCTCAAAGAGAACTCCGACCTCTTCGCGTGGAATGCCGCAGAAATGCCCGGGCTGGACCCCGAGATCGCGTGTCATAAGCTAGCTGTAGACCGGGCAGCCAAGCCCATAGCACAGCGTAGACGCAAGCAATCGCCCGAAAAGGCAGAGGCTGCCGAGCGAGCTGTAAAAGACCTCTTAGAGGCAAATTTTATTTCTGAAGCCCAGTACACAACCTGGCTCTCTAATGTAGTCCTCGTTAAGAAAAATAATGGAAAATGGCGTATGTGTGTTGATTATACTGATCTTAATAGGGCTTGCCCGAAAGATGCTTTCCCCCTCCCTAATATAGACTCGCTCGTTGACAACTCTGCAGGTTTTAAACTCTTGTCCTTCATGGACGCATATAGTGGATACAACCAGATCCCTATGTCGCCCGCAGACAAGAAACACACAGCGTTCATGACCCCAACGGGCAATTACTACTACAACGTGATGCCGTTCGGGCTCAAGAACGCTGGCGCTACATACCAACGCATGATGAACAAAGTCTTCAAGGACGAAATAGGGGACATGCTCGAAGTGTACATGGACGACATGATCGTCAAATCACACGAGGAGGTAACCCATGCTCGACACCTTACGAAGGTATTCGAGCAGGCGAGACAGTGTAAAATGAGGTTCAACCCCGAGAAATGCACGTTCGGAGTCCGGGCAGGCAAGTTCCTCGGTTTCTATCTCACCGAAAGAGGGATCGAGGCCAACCCCGACAAATGCCGGGCATTCTCGGAGTTTCCGACCCCAAAAACCAAAAAATCGATCCAGTCACTCAATGGAGTGCTCGCCTCACTCTCCCGTTTCATCGCCAAGTCCGCCCAGCACGCATTGCCATTCTTCAGACTCCTTCGCAAAGAGGCTACCTTTGACTGGACCGATGAATGCGAACAAGCGCTACTCCATCTAAAGAAGGTTCTGTCCCAACCCCCGGTCTTATCACGGCCATCAGAAAAGGAAACCCTATACTTATACCTATCCGTGGCAACCGAGGCCGTCAGCGCCGTTCTAATAAGAGAAACCGACGAAGGACAAAAGCCCATCTATTTTACGAGTAAAGCACTCCAAGGTCCCGAGCTCCGATATCAGCAAATCGAAAAGGTCGCCCTGGCCCTCATCAACACAGCGAGGAGACTACGATATTACTTCCTCGCACACACGATAAAGGTGAGGACCGACCAGCCAATCAAACAGCTGCTCGGGCGCCCGGATATGGCCGGGAGGATGCTCAAGTGGTCATTAGAACTCTCCGAATTCGACATACAATACGAAAGTAGGAAAGCCTTGAAAGCTCAGGCGCTGGCCGACTTCGTCGCGGAGATGACCCACTGCCCGACTCCAGCAGAAAGCGCCCACAAATGGACGATCTTCGTCGATGGCGCCTCTAGCACATCAGGCAGCGGGGCCGGGATCATCCTCGAAAATGAAGAAGGGATCCTGATAGAGGTATCGTTAGCGCTAGCATTCCCGACATCAAACAACCAAGCCGAATACGAAGCCTTCCTCGCAGGCCTGAGGTTAGCCGACGACCTGGGAGCAAAAGAGGTAAAAATATCCACCGACTCCCAGCTCGTGGCCTCACAAGTGCGAGGAGAATACCAAACCAAGAACGACAACCTCCTCGGGTACTTGTCCCTCGTCAAAGAAAAACTTGATAGATTTGAAAAATGGGAAGTTCAACACATACCCCGCGAGCACAACACACGGGCAGACGTTCTCTCGAAACTAGCCAGCACGAGGAAAAAGGGTGGGAATAAATCAGTAATCCAAGAAATTCTCCCGCGGCCAGCATCGACAAACTACCGCCTCCACTCGAGGTCAACGCTATTGGAGATGCCCACTGTTGGATGACACCCATCTACAATTACCTCACACGAGACGAACTCCCGGCTGACCCGAAAGAGGCGGCCATTGTCAAACGACGCGCATGCTCGTACGTACTCCTCGAAGGCAAACTCTACCGGAGAGGATTCTCCATCCCACTACTCAAATGCGTCGAGGAAGAGAAAGTCCCCGACATACTTGGAGAGATACATCGGGGAATTAACGCTCAACACCTCGGCGGACGATCGCTCGCACGAAAAGCCCTTCGAGCAGGCTACTACTGGCCGACCATGCAAAACGATTCGAAAGAGCACGTCAAAAGATGTGACAAATGCCAACGACATGCCGACATGCACCTCGCACCCCCGAACGACCTCAGATCGTTGTCTTCCCCATGGCCCTTCGCGTGGTGGGGCATGGACATCCTCGGACCCTTCGTCACCGGATCATATCAGAATAAATACCTCATCGTCGGGGTGGATTACTTCACCAAATGGATCGAGGCGGAGGCACTGGCTAAAATAACCGCGCAGAACATTCTCCGGTTCTTCAAACGCAACATCCTCGCTCGGTTCGGTATACCCCAGGCACTTGTCACAGACAACGGGACACAATTCACGGACGGAGGATTCCAGGACTTCATCGCCAGCCTGGGCACCACACAGCATTTCACGTCTGTCGAGCATCCGCAGACGAACGGGCAAGCAGAGGCGGCCAACAGGGTAATCTTACGTGGCCTCAAACGCAGACTCGGCGAGGCAAAGAGGGCATGGGTCGAGGAGCTACATAGCGTCCTATGGGCCTACCGCACGACACCGCATTCTACCACCGGGGAAACCCCGTTCCGACTAACTTACGGCACCGAGGCAGTCATCCCGGTGGAGATACGGACGCCAACGAGGAGGACAGAGGAGCCCCTAGACGAGGAAATGAACGATGAAACCCTTAGAGCCGAGCTCGACCTAGTCGAGGAGATACGTTCCGAAGCAGCTCTCCGGGAAACAACCCTCAAACAAAAGATAGCACTACGTCATGACGCGAAAGTCATAAAAAGAGAGTTCCAGGTCGGCACCCTGGTCCTCAGAAGAAACCAGAAAAACCCGAGAGAGGGCAAACTGGCGGCCAACTGGGAAGGCCCTTACCGCGTCCGCGACAAAACGAGCAACGGGGCCTATTACCTAGAAAACCTACAAGGAGAACAACTCGCTCGACCATGGAACGCAGAAAAACTTAGACAATATTACAGCTAAGTACGCCACGGGGAGACGTGGCAGGTACGGCCACGCTCTTCGTCCCCAAAACCCCAGGGAGGAACCACGAGACCCGGGAACGATCCGGGGTCACACAACAAACACAACCCTCCCCGACGGTTGGGATCTTGACCAAGACCCAACGTCGAAGTACCAAGACTGGCAGGGCACCCAGCTCGCGATGGGAGGACCCAAGCCTCGGGACCAGGGTTCGAACAACGGACCCGGGCTTCGATACCCACGGGCACAAAGCCCGACACTTCGTCGGTTCCCTAAACCGAGGAGATTAACAAAGTCGAGCAGAGTACGAATTCATGCAAACAAATATCAAACACAAACGAGCACAATGAACGGTAACAAAAATATTCATACATTAGAAACGACAAAGGCGGCCGAAGCCAAGTACGCCCGAAGGCCATATTACAACGCCCGAAGGCCAAAATACATAAGGCACGCAGGCCATGATAAGAAAAACATATAAACTAAGACTCCGCTCGGAGCTCCTCTTCATCCTCTTCTTCTTCTTCTCCCCCCAGCTCCTCCTCCACTTCAAACGGGCAGATGATCTCACCATCCCGGACGCAGCAGTTATAGGCCGACCCTTCCGTCACCAACTCAGGGTTCAGAAGCCCGAGCTGCTCGACAGCATTGTCGAAACCCTCTTTGAAGCAGGCCACAAGATCTTGGTTGAGAGTCCGGATATGCCCTAGCAGCTCACCGCGCGAGCCAAAGGCGCGTTCCTCCTCGGTCTCATCTGCCAGAGGACGGACCTTTCCCTCGAGAGACTCAACCTGAGCCCGTAGGTAGGCGTTGTCCTCGGTCAGCTTCTGATGGTCGACCACCTGCTCTTCCAGGCTCGCCTTAGCAGCCTTCAACTGGTCCCTCTCCCTTTCCACCTCCTCCAGCTTCTGGCGCAGCCCTTCCTGCAGCTGATGCTCTTCTTTGTAGTCCGACAGATCTTGAGATAGTCTTTCCTTCTCTGTCCGAACCTGCAAAAGGGCTTCCTCCAGCGAGGCGGTGGAGACCGCAGTGTCGGTCAGAACCATGGCCGTCTCCATCACCCGGATGACGGCAGCAATATCCCTGGCCAGATCTTTCCTCCGGGCAGCAACATCCTGGTCCAGAATAGCCTTGGCCTCAGGCGCAGGCACAGCAATCGACTCCTCGGCCTTGAAGAACGACCGTTCCACATAGCAGGGAGGCAGAAGATAGCTGCCCGGTCCATGCGAACCTCCTGGAGACGACCTGGTAAGGGCCCCAGCCGGACGCTTCCGTTTATGGAGGGGAGAAGCCGCTGGCGACGGACTGCTGTCAGGAATGGTGATCGGGTTAAGCCGAGGAGGAGAGGAAGGAATCACGCTCGCCGCCTGCGAGGGACCGACCCCGGCATCGCCAGCAATCTCCGAGACACGGGCCGCAGTTTTCTTCTTCTTCTTGGGCACCCGGTCAGGAGCGCCGACCTGATTCGCCAGCTTCAGCACCCGATCACGAGCATTGGGCATGGCACCTGCAAATAAATTACACACAAACGTTAGCGACCGAAGTCATAAACAGAAATAAAAAGCTAAACAAAGTCTGCCTACTCAATAACGCCAGAGCTTCCTCCTCGGTATCACACTCGAGCAGAGCCTTCGTATTGATATAACGCGTCTCGGTGATTAGCTCCCCGGCCTCATCCAGGTAGGGCACGCCCTGTCGATTCGCCCAGAACGCCAAGCTGAAGCTCTGCACGTAATCGACCAGCTTCTTGTACGCGAGCCTATCCTCCTCGCCGAGCATCGCGTACTTGACCCGGTAATGCGCTGTGGAGAGATCGAAATGATCACGCTGCCACCTCAGCGGTATCTTCGACATCAGCGTCTCCTCCCCGTTGGGTTCCCGTTGATAGTAGTAGAGAGAGTGAAGGGCAGCCCGGGTAATCGGCATCACCACGTACCACCGGCTTTTGAAATGGCGAACAGAATCCTCGTACGTCTTGAACAGACGCACGGGCTGCTTGAAAGAAACCCAACTGTGGCGGCCACGGGAACCGGACCTCTGGAGATGGAACACGTGGAAGAAGAGAGCCCGGGTGCAACCAATGCCGAGGAACTGGCAAACTAACTCGAATGCCCGCATAAATGCGAGGGCATTAGGATGTAGTTGGGACGGCGCCAGCCGGAGCCACTTGAAGACCGACATCTGGAAGGAGCTGAAGGGCAGTCTCATCCCCGCCTCACGAAAAGCAAATTCATACATGGTGAACTGCTTCCCGGGAAATGATGACAAATGCGGTCTTCTTCCTTGGGGGCGCAGCAATACCAGTTCGGTGGATCCTCCCGGTTTATGGCCTCGACCATAGCGTGAGCAGTGATGGCTTCGTCACAGAAGTCTGATTCCTCCTCCAAGGGCTCGTCCGCAACCCAGGAGAAGTCGACCTGCCCGGAAGAGGAGGCGTGTTCGGTACCATCTCGGACACTCCCATCCCCGACAGGAAGACGAGCGATTGTCGCGTCGTCGGTGGAGGACCCAGAATCTTCCTTCCTCGGTCGTAAGCGCCCGGTAACACCTGAAACGCAGACAGAAAGAGTGAATTCGACGTCGTATCAAATCCACCCTTCCACCGCAGGTCAAGTGAAAGGGCGTAGCGGCGACGGACACTAACCGTGCTCAACTCGGTGGCCCGCGCATTCTATGGAGACCGGGCATAAACTTCATACAACCTATGCAAGTGTTGCCCGGCATATGAAGTTTATGCCCGGTACAGTAGGATCCCAACCCTATTTTCTACCATCTAATATACACCTACAGTCCACTACACTGTCCCTAAGTTAAACCTAACCACATTTCTACGAAAATAGCATGCGTTTGACAGAAAACAACAAGGAAAAAGAATGGGTCACAGTGGAAAACCGTACCTGACATAGTTAAGTTGAAAAGGTACGGTGGTGTCCGAGCAGAAAACGGTGGTTCAGATAGGAGGACGGGCGGAGACGGCGGTCCAGACGGTTGAGAGAGCAAACGAGAGAGAATGTGGAGAACTCCGGTGAACGCGTGAGCAAAAAGAAAAAGTGGAAATGAAGTTACTCAACCCCTTTTTATAGGGCTTGGCACGTAGACCAACACGCTAGGTCATCATTACCTAGCCTGCCTACGCCGTCTTTGCGCGCGAAACGAAGCGACCCCACTAATTCTGAGACACGTCTGTCAAAGATGAGAAGCTGAAGCGACCCGAGCACCTATCCATCTCCTCGACTCACCAAGACGCCACCTCCCCGCGTCATACCCACGTTTACTACAAGGAAGGCGCAGATCAACCGACCACCTCCATCCCCGACATTCCCGAAGAAAGGGTCGGTCATGAATAGGTCTGGCACGACCTCGCCTGTCTAACGGTCAAGCTTCCCCATCGTCGCGGGGAACCCTTAGTCGAAACATAAGTCATCCCTCTGGCTCAGAGACTCGACTTGGGGGGCTCCTGTTCCGGACTGGGCCATGACCCTAGGCACGGCACGGCCCAATACTCGCCAAGCCCACGTCCAAACGGCCATGTCCACACGACCACGAGGACGCGTCAGGTGGACGACAGTCCGCCCGACGAACGTCTCCCCGGCCCCTTAAACACGTGTCGGACAGTGAGCGGGTCCTCCTCGTACGATCTCCATCCACTCACCGTCAACCCACGTCGCGGGCACCTCAGTTGTGTCGGGCAGGGCCTTAACGGCATCCCACTCACCACGTCACCCAACTCCCCTATATTGTCGCCTTAGGGATAGGGGCAGTTGGACCAGGGGGCAGACTTTGGTCTAGGTCTTAACGCTTCTTACGCGTCCCCTGGCAGCTCCTCCTTGGGCCTAGCTAATCCAGCCCATTAGGAGCCTTGGCCCAGCGCTGGGGGCTCACTATAAATACCCCTTTCATGGCAAAGGGGCAGGTATTCTAACTCACACTCTGATAACCTCATTCTGTACCTTTTCTGACTTAAGCATTGGAGCACTTTGCAGGTACACCCCCCTTTTCACTTCATTCTCCGGCCCATTCACCAAGACCTTGGAAGGCCCTCCTGATCAGGTGAGATCACATTCAATTACAGAAATAACATGGTCAAACATTCAGGATATTCAAGCATACTTAAACTCACATGCAAAATCTACTTACTTATCCAAAAATTCAATCATGATGCATTATGTATTTAGAGATTACAGGTTGGAAGCATAAAACAGTAGTGATGCACAAACCTGTTTGCAATTGAATTGCAACGTTGAATTGGCAGGTCACTTTTGGTATCGGATTGAGTTGGGCGGAGGTAAACTTTGTGCAGATGAGTTGCCTTCAGGGTTTCCTTTAGGGTTGCTCTGAATTCTCTTGGTTAGCCTCCAAGGTTTGATTGCTAGGGTTCCGGTTCGTCTCCTTCTGTCCTCTTTTCTGAATGAAGTCCTTGGTATTTATAATAGTTTTTGTGACCTAATGGGCTTAGAATGAAGCCCAGAATTTTCTGGTATTCGCAAGCTTCGCTAGGCGAGTGGCGTAGCGAAGGGTTCGCTAGGCGAAGGAGTTGCTCGCCTAGCGAGCATGCCAGTTTAGGCCATTTTCTGGATTTGACCACCTGTGTACTGGGCCTTTGTTCCTTTAAGATCAATGCCTTGAGTAATGAGTTGGAGTGCCTTAAAAAATGTCTTGCAAAATTAACGGGCAAATTCTGGGGTATGACAGCTGCCCCTGTTCAATATTCTTGAACCGAGAGAGTTAGAATGGTGTGTATGCCATTCGTGGTCTGGAGGTGGAAGATTATTGAACACTAGAATGCCCCGAAAATTTGCTCTTGTTAATCAAAGGTTAGTCTTGATGGAGATGGGCTTAAAGATGCCATCCAGGAAGTTTGATGATGAGAGCTTCAGAGTGCGTCGTACATTAGATGATATCTGAAGACATGGGTGTCCTACCGGGTCATACGCTAGACCGTATAGTGAGTCATCCATTATGTTGTCGACTTCGCTGGGGAGTCAGAGTGTGTTATACGCTGCTGGGGATAAGGGATCAGACTGGATCATACGCTAGACTGCATCTGAATAGCAGAGTGAGTTGTTCATTAGGCAGATGACTTCGCTGGGGAGGAAAGATCAGAATGGATCGTACGCTAGATCGTATCTAGGTTGCGGAATGAGCCGTACGTTAGGCTGTATCTGACGAAGGTAGAATCAGAATGGATCGTACGCTAGATCGTATCTAAGTTGAAGATCCAAATGGGTCGTACGTTAGACCGTATTGGAGTTGTAGAATGAGTTGTCCATCAGGCTGTATCTGAGGAAGAAAGTAGTCGTACGCTAGACTACACCCCGGAATGTACCGTACGATGGGCAGCATCTGAGGATTTGAAGGTCCGACTGGGTCGTACATTAGACCGTATTGGAGTAGTTGAAGGTCAGAATGGATCGTATGTTAGATCGTATCTGAGTTGAAGGAGTCATATGTTGAGCTGAGTCAGAATAAACCGTACGCTAGGCTTTATCTGATAGTATTTGTATATGTTGTATTTGCAATGAATATCTGAGATGTAGTTGAATCTTGAATGTAATTGATAAAGATGTCCGTCTGAATGGACCTTTGTTTTGACTGTATCAGGAGGATAATTAACCTGAAAAATAAAGTTAGCTTCATGCCATGTCATGATGCATGAGATGTTTTATGCTTATGAAAATAAATGCGAACAATGTATGCATGCGTATGTTGTGAAATGATGTAATGAATGAATTATGCATTTGAAAAGTTTTTCCTGGCGACTCCCTGGGGAAAATAAATCCCCATCTTCTGGTTGGAGATACTTGTATTGATGACCCTTTCTTAGCTGGGGATACTTGATTTCTATCTGATGGTGGAAACACTCAACAGAGCCCGGCTGGGGATGGAAGAGATGACCAGTCTGTCTGGTGATGCCAACCTCTTCTGGGAAATAGCTGGTTTATGCTGGGGGATAGAATTAGCAACCGGATTCATCGGAACGCATGGTTAGACCTTCTCCTCGATCCTGAAGTCTTTTGTAATTGCTATTTCCGTTTTATGCATGTATTTTTGGTAAACATCGATCATGTTCAAAGGCACATATTAATTCAAATTAAATCAACGGACGTTTACGCAAACAAAACAGAAAAAGTAAAACAAAAGCATCTTTTGGAAATAAAATTGTATTGAGTTTGAAAGAGGGCCTATAAACAGGCAATTTGTGTACAAAGAGACAGAAATCCTAGTAAGAGGAAATTGTCGAGAACATAAAAAAAAAGCTATGAAGGAAAAGTCCTATCGATTTTAATTCTGCTACTGTCATTATGTCTTCAAGCATCTCATCTCCTGTTGTCGGATAGAAGTGATTGGCTTGTTCAGTCCCTTTGACTTGGGTGAAGCTGACTGAGAACGGGACATAGTCATACGCTTTTAATCCCTAATTTTTGCCTGGACCACCTTTTCAGGTTTTCAGTCCACCAGGATACCCTTTTTTGCCCAAGCCGCCTTTTCAGGTTTTCGACTCGTCGGGTGTACATTTTTATATGTTTATCCCTAATTTTTGCCCGAACCCTTTTGGTTCGCCGGGATGCCCTTACTTTTGCCTAGGTACGTCGACCTAGCGGGTCTCTTTTATGCGTAGTATTTTTTGACTATGTCTGCGTTCACGGGATGTGGGAAGTCTTCGTCATCCATCGTAGCAAGCATCATGGCTCCACCAGAGAATACCTTCTTAACTACAAATGGCCCTTCGTATGTGGGGGTCCATTTGCCTCTGGGATCACCTTGTGGTAGAATGATACGCTTAATCACCAAGTCGCCAATTTGATACACCTGTCTCTTGACCTTTTTGTTAAATGCCTGGGTCATGCGCTTCTGATATATCTGCCCATGACAAACAGCCGCAAGTCTCTTTTCATCAATCAAATTTATCTGATCGAGTCGAGTTTGAATCCATTCATCCTCGTCTAAACCTGTCTCTTTCATGATTCTTAAAGAGGGAATCTGAACTTCCACCGGTAAGACGGCTTCCATTCCGTAGACTAAAGAGAAAGGAGTTGCCCCTGTCAAAGTGCGTACTGAAGTGCGATACCCATGAAGAGCAAATGGTAACATCTCATGCCAGTCTTTGTACGTTACTGTCATCTTTTGTATGATCTTCTTGATATTCTTATTAGCAGCCTCCACGGCGCCGTTCATCTTTGGCCGGTACGGAGAAGAGTTATGGTGTTTTATCTTGAACTGCGTGCAGAGTTCAGTAATCATCTTGTTGTTCAAATTAGTGCCATTATCAGTGATAACTCTTTCAGGGACGCCATATCGACAAATAAGACTATTCTTGATGAACCGTGCCACCACATTCTTGGTGACAGAAGCAAATGAGGCTGCCTCTACCCACTTTGTAAAGTAATCAATAGCCACGAGGATGAAACGATGTCCGTTGGAAGCAGTAGGTTTAATCTCTCCAATCATATCAATGCCCCACATTGCAAAAGGCCAAGGGGCTGTCAACACGTTTAATGGGGCAGGAGGCGCATGTACTTTATCCGCATAGATCTGGCACTTGTGACAAGTTCTGGAGTGATGGTGGCAATCAGCTTCCATGGTAGACCAATAATACCCTGATCTCAGAATCTTCTTGGCCATTGTATGTCCACTAGAGTGAGTCCCAAAAATACCGTCGTGCATGTCTTCCATAATCTTTTCTGCTTCCTTTTTATCCACACAGCGAAGCAAAGTCGAATCATGATTACGTTTGTATAATACTCCATTACTCAAAAAGAATTTAGCGGAGAACTTCCTCAGGAATTTTCTGTCATTGATGGATGCCCCTTCAGGGTATTCCTGAGCTTCTAAATATCTTTTTACTTCGTGGAACCAAGGTCTCCCTTCTATTTCATCCGCGTTAAGTTCATAACAGTATGCTGGTTCATCTAATCGTTCAATGGTGATCATGGGAGCTTCATTGTCCCATCTGACTCTGAACATAGATGACATGGTGGCCAAGGCGTCTGCCAACTGATTCTCTTCTCGTGGAATATGTTCGAATGTAATCTTTTCAAAGTATGGGATTAATGTCAACACCCGCTCTCGATAGGGGATGAGATTCGGATGTTTAGTGTCCCATTCTCCTTTGATCTGACTGATTACTAATGCTGAGTCTCCGTACACACTCAAAAACTTGATTCTCAGGTCTATAGCAGCTCTGAGTCCCAAAATACATGCTTCATACTCGGCCATATTGTTGGTACAATCGAAACATAGTCTAGAAGTGAAAGGCGTATGGCAACCCTTGGGAGAAATAATTACAACACCAACACCATTGCCCAACGCATTAGAAGATCCATCGAAAACCATAGTCCATCGGGATCCCAGTTCGGGTCCTTCATCTGGTCCAGGTTCTTCGTAATCAGTAACAAGCATGACATCCTCATCTGGGAACTCAAAATTCATAGATTGGTAATCATCCACTGCTTGATGAGCCAAATGATCAGCTAGCACGATTCCTTTGATTGCTTTCTGGGTAGTATACTGGATATCATACTCTGTTAAAATCATCTGCCATCTCGCTATTCTTCCGGAGAGGGCAGGTTTCTCAAATATGTATTTGATGGGATCCATCTTAGAAATTAACAAAGTGGTATGATTCAACATATACTGTCTTAGTCGGCGAGCAGCCCAGGCCAAAGCACAACAAGTTCTCTCGAGCAGTGAGTATCTTGTTTCACAGTCGGTAAACTTTTTGCTAAGGTAGTATATGGCATGCTCTTTTCGACCAGACTCGTCATGTTGCCCCAACACGCACCCCATTGAATTTTCTAACACGGTCAAATACATGATTAGAGGTCTTCCTTCAACCGGTGGTATCAGGATCGGAGGTTCCTGGAGATACTTCTTGATTTTGTCAAAAGCTTCTTGACATTCGTCATTCCATATCATCTCTTGATTCTTCCTCAGTAGTTTGAAGATGGGTTTGCAGGTAGCAGTTAAATGGGAGATAAACCGGGCGATGTAATTCAAACGTCCCAAGAAACCTCTGACTTCCTTAGCTGTACGGGGCACTGGCATTTCTTGAATAGCTCTCACCTTAGCCGGGTCAACCTCAATTCCTTTACCACTGACAATAAATCCCAAGAGTTTACCGGATCTTACTCCAAAGGTGCATTTGTTCGGGTTCAATCTCAACTTGTATTTCTTCAACCTCTCAAACAATTTGTACAAATGATCGAGATGTTCTTCTTCAGTATGAGATCTAGCTATCATGTCATCCACATATACTTCTATTTCATGATGAATCATATCATGGAACAAAACCACCATAGCACGCTGGTACGTTGCCCCGGCGTTCTTTAAACCGAATGGCATTACTTTGTAACAGAAAGTGCCCCATTGCGTCACAAACGTAGTTTTCTCCATGTCTTCAGGTGCCATCTTAATCTGGTTATAACCCGAGAATCCATCCATGAAGGAGAATACTTTGTGTTGAGCGGTATTGTCTACCAGAACATCAATGTGCGGGAGTGGAAAGTCATGTTTGGGACTCGCTTTATTCAGATCTCTGTAATCGACGCACATTCGCACCTTACCATCCTTCTTCGGTACCGGTACCACATTAGCAACCCATTGAGGATAAGAAGTAACGGCTAGGAAACCGGCGTTAAATTGTTTTATAACTTCGGCTTTGATTTTCTCAGACATCTCAGGACGCATGCGACGAACCTTTTGCTTAACAGGGTGACAATCTTCTTTCATTGGCAAACGATGCACTACTATATCAGTATCCAGTCCTGGCATGTCTTCATACGACCAAGCAAAAATCTCCATATAGTCATGTAACATCTGAATCAATCTTTCCTTGACACTGTCTCCCAAGCCTGCTCCTATTTTGACTTCTTTCTTGTCCACTTCAGTACCCAGGTTTACAATTTCGATTGACTCTTCATGCGGCTGTATAGTTCTTTCTTTTTGCAGTAACAGTCTGGCAAGTTCTCCAGGTACTTCACAATCTTCCTCACTTCCATCCTCGGCTTGGTAGATCGGATTTTCAAAGTCATAATGAACAGTAGTAGAACTATTATCAACAGGATCCAGAGTGGGTATGGATCTGCAATTCGTTACGTGAGTGTGTGTAAGAAAACATAGCTTTTTTGGAAGATGACAGGAAAGATAAAGAGCGCAATATTTGAATGCAAAAAGTCCATTGATTTATTGAATGTGAATATGCTTATGAAAATAACAAAACCCTTAACAAATTAGCTATTGTGCCCCGGGCATAGACACAATGCTTTAAGAAGTTCAATTGTAAAAACTAAAAAATTTGCAATACTAAAATAGACAATAACAATTACTCCTGACTAAAGGAAATCGGGATAGTGTCTTCAGCCTTCCAATTATTGAGTCCGTCACCAATTGTTGGGAAAATCCGGCTATCCAGATCGCAATCGCTATCAGCATCTTCTACAGCATTAATCTGATCTCTGACCATCCTTTCAGAGTTAAATCCCAGACCAGACTTGTCAGACTTGTATGGTACGTTGATCAGTTGACCCCAACCAGTACGACCACCATTTTCAACCACGGCTTGAGCGTCCTTCAGAGAAATCATGGCAGGAGGAGCACGAATAACCTTGGGCACAAGGGGAGTCGGCTTAAGGACAGGACTGGGCGGAGGAACCACTTCAAATGACTGAGAAGGAGTCTCGAAGAATTCGCCATCCATCTCGACGTATCTGAAGGTATGCACACTACTGACAATATACTCTTCTTCCCCACACACAGTGACGATTTTACCCTCTATTGGATACCTCAGCTTTTGATGGAGAGACGAAGCTATATCACTTGCCCCATGAATCCAAGGGCGTCCCAGCAAGCAGGAATAGGCAGGACGAATGTTCATTACGTGAAAGATAGTGTTGAAGACTTGAGGTCCTATCTTGATAGGGAGGACCACTTCACCGTGGACAACGCTCTTCGCACCATCGTAAGCACGCACCACAACGTCACTAGGCTTCAGTTCAATGCCTTTACAGTCAAGTTTATCGAGCACAGCTGTCGGCAGCACATTCAAAGAAGAGCCGTTGTCGATCAATACGTGAGATAAGGTGATCCCCTCACACTCAATGGAGATATGCAGAGCTCTATTGTGATTCTTTCCTGCTGGTGTCAGGTCAGCATCGGAAAAGCCTAGGCCATTGTCAACAGTCAAATTGGCCACATAGTTTTCGAATTGATCGACGGATGTCTCCTGGGGTACATGAGCAGTCTTCAAGAATTTTATCAATGCATTGGCATGAGATTCAGAAGATAACAACAAGGATAACATTGAAATTTTAGACGGAGTATGCCCCAGCTGTTCTACCACGTCAAAATCACTCTTACAGATGATTTTCAGCATTTCCTCCATTTCCTGCTTGGCAACATCTTCAGTAGTAACTTCGACCGGTGTCTTTGACTGAGAAGGGTTATGAGTGAGAAATATCTTAATAGCATTCATATCTATGAATTGGTCTGGATTAGGGAATAACACCAAACCATAGATTAGTAATGCTAGGACATCTTCGAAAGCATGGACATTCACATCTTTTAAGAATTCTCGGGCCTTATTTATCAGAAACTTGGCAAGTAAACCCTTAACTCCACTTCTTGTTACCCAATTAGTTTCAATATCGGACTTTGTCATGTGTAAAGCCGCGACAACTTCTTCAGACTTCGGAATCTTTTCTAAACCACTGAAAGGTGTTTGATCAAGGATAGGTATCCCAAGCAGCCTGGAGAATTCTTCTAATGTGGGTACCAACTGATAATCTGGGAATGTGAAGCAATGATGTTTAGGATCGAAGAACTGGAATAGGACTCTCATCATATCTTCTTTGAAACCAGTGGTAACCAAATTGAGGAGAGAACCATGTTTCTTGATGAACTGAGCCTGATCGGGAAGTTCTGACACTAAATCCTTGAGTTGAGGAGAGATGGCTACCAAATTGATCCGGATGGTCTTCCTGGGAGTCATAGCCTTACAAAATAGAGCAACGTTAAATCCCTAAGTCCTTGAAATGGTTAGTACAATGCCATGATGTTATGATGTTATGATGTTATGATGTTAAATAAGTAACAAGCACAAACAAGTCACACAACAATCATTCTTAGGTTTTAAGGCTTGCATGCGTTCCATAGGTAAGTACCCTCCCCACTGAAGTTTTGGTTGGTTCAACCCGTCCTAGAATAGTAACCGGGTTCTAGAAGGATCTCAAATCATTGACCTTCCTTTAAGTCCACCTCAGTGCAACACCAAGTGGTTGACCGAAGCTTCCCTAAAGGTCCAATCTCAAAGAGTGTAGTATCGAGTATCAACCAACCCCAGTCGGAACCGAAGCCAGTTATCTCGCTACTTTCTAATGGCTAGGATGAGTCAATTAGGGTTCTAAAGGTCTGGTTAATGCTTTGATGACACCACGCGGAAGCCAAATTTTTCCTCAAGTAAACATGAGGAACATCAGGACATCCAAAGTGTCACATTTACCGTAGCCATCATTTTAACCATTCCAGTATACGCCGGATAGTCGCGATGATCTTTTGCTACTTACCTAAGGTACACTAGATCCGGGTGTAGGATCTTTCACTCAAGCGTAAAATACCCAAGCAATCCCTTAAAAGTAAATCAGACAATTTGAATAAGTGATCTTGTTTTTAAGGTAACCTCTCTTTTTAAGGGTCCCCAGCAGAGTCGCCAGTTCTGTCATACGGTGAACTGACTTTGGTGTGTTTTTGCTTTGGAAAGCAAATGTCGCGGATAGCAAGAGTCACCACTGACTTTTCTTTTATCCAATAAGGAAAGGTGGAAAAGAACAGGAAAGACCTTAATTAGATTTTGGGTTCGGGAGGTACATTATACAAAGGGAAGGTGTTAGCACCCTTTGTATCCATGGTTATCCATGGGCTCTTAATTGCTTGATCACTTATATTTGTCTGAAAAAAGTGTTTGTGAATTGCTTAAAAAATGTTTTGAAAAAAAGAGTTTAACTTTGTAATGATTCTTGTACGAATGTATACAAAGTATTTATCTCGTTTAATTTTGAAAGCGGTTTAGAAAAATATAACTTGGCAATGATTCTAGTACGAATGTATACCAAGTGGTGATTTTCTAGTAATTGCAAAGTGTGAAGTATGAAAAATGTTTTAGGTTGTGAGCCAGCAATTAAGAGTTATACCTACCCGAGGTCTTTATGGGCATTTCCTATCCTTATGAGGGTAAAACTGTCCTTACTATTGAGAAGTAAGTAGTTTTATCCCTTGGATGTAAAAGGGTCATCGTAGGGTCATCGATTGGTCATTAAAGGCAACATTTGTAAGGATACCTTAGCATTCGAAGGGACGATCATCATTTAACCGTAGGCTACAACGAAGGGTCATCGAGGGGCAAAATCATGTATTCGCAGGCAACATCCGAGGGACTATGATTTATTTTATAGGGACATGATGATTTAACCGAAGGGTCTTTGCTAAGTGTATCCCCACATTCGCGGGACATGACCATAATACTGTAATATCGTAAGGCAACAAAGAGAGGTCCAAGATCACATATTCAAAGGCAATATTTTACAATCAATTAGGTAGTTGTAATCAATTAGGTAATTAGGTCCATATTATAATCAATTAAGTAATTAGGATGAATCTCCACATTAAAATCAATTAAGTAATTAGGATGAATCTCCACAAGGGTATCCCACAAATAAAGTGGAATACCTAACAAGCTACTTTTCCGGGAATATGTAAGCCCTTACAAAATTCAGCAAACGGGTTAGAATATCGAGACAAAGTGCAATTGAGAATTGCACTACAAAAGAAACACAGCAGTAGTAATGTCAGGCGAAATAATGCATGATTATAATGAATCAGATCAGGTAGGCACAAAACAGAACAGAAAAATTCAGCGACTGTCATGTTCGCTGCTGCCTCGCCTAGCGAAGGCTTAGCGAGTGCTCGCTACATGCTTGCTTAGCGATGTGCTAGCGAGCGGCCACGGGTTTTGAGTTTGACAGCAGTACGATTTCCGGAACTCCGAACCCTATGGCATTCAATTACAGAAATAACATGGTCAAACATTCAGGATATTCAGGCATACTTAAACTCACATGCAAAATCTACTTACTTATCCAAAAATTCAATCATGATGCATTATGTATTTAGAGATTACAGGTTGGAAGCATAAAACAGTAGTGATGCGCAAACCTGTTTGCAATTGAATTGCAACGTTGAATTGGCAGGTCACTTTTGGTATCGGATTAAGTTGGGCGGAGGTAAACTTTGTGCAGATGAGTTGCCTTCAGGGTTTCCTTTAGGGTTGCTCTGAATTCTCTTGGTTAGCCTCCAAGGTTTGATTGCTAGGGTTCCGGTTCGTCTCCTTCTGTCCTCTTTTCTGAATGAAGTCCTTGGTATTTATAATAGTTTTTGTGACCTAATGGGCTTAGAATGAAGCCCAGAATTTTCTGGTATTCGCAAGCTTCGCTAGGCGAGTGGCGTAGCGAAGGGTTCGCTAGGCGAAGGAGTTGCTCGCCTAGCGAGCATGCCAGTTTGGGCCATTTTCTGGATTTGACCACCTGTGTACTGGGCCTTTGTTCCTTTAAGATCAATGCCTTGAGTAATGAGTTGGAGTGCCTTAAAAAATGTCTTGCAAAATTAACGGGCAAATTCTGGGGTATGATAGCTGCCTACATAAATTATTAACAATATAATACATTTATGCACTATTATACAAAGTAGAATAGCATGCAGGAAAATTAAATAGCAAAATAAAATAATCTGAAGCAAAACAAAATAAATAATAAAAATAAATTACCAAAATCATTATGAAGAACCCAAGCAAAAAACCATGCCAGAAAGACTGTGTGACGAGCGTCACACAATCTATCACGGACGTCACACAAAGTGCTTGTGACGCCCGTCATGCTCCTGTAACGAGCGTAACGCCCTCTGAACATGTTAACGTTACAAAGACCGTTGGAGACGAACGTTACAACCCTACACCTTTTTACCTTCCCCATTTATTCACATTTACCCACATTTATTTACCTTTCAACCACTCCCTTTCCAACTTCAAATTTTTTTCCTATAAATACCCACCATACCTTTCTTCCTACATCACAACTATTCTATACAATCAAATATATTTTCTTTTCTTTCCTAATTACTTCTTCCAACTCATTCATCAGTATGGCGGGAAATCAAAATTTTGGAAACATCATCTTCCGATCTGAAGATGATAACTATCAAAGAGAGCAATTCGAGCGTTTCCAACAACGAGGTGTCACCTCTACCAGGTATCCTGATTCAACTTGTTTACAACAATTAGGATTACTTCAAGGTATAGAGTGGATGCTCCGCCTTGCCGATCTAACCTTTCTATGCACTCATAATCAACCCACCTACCCCTCCCTAACCTTAGAATTCTTAAGTTCATATGAATACAACACTCCCACCGGTGAGGACGAATTCTTAACCGGTACCGCAACCTTCCGTATGTTCAACACTGAGTACTCCCTATCCCAAAACCAATTGAGTACCATGCTACAATTCCCCATAGAAGGTCAAGTCTACCCCAGAATCCCTCCAAACCTAAACTGGAACACAGTTGCCGCTTTCGACCTCTTTAGGAAAATATCCGGTGTAGATGCCAACAACTGGGAGGAGCTCCTTGTTTCCCATATACATAACCCAACTATCCGGTACTTTATCCGCATCCTACAAAACACAGTTTTTGGAAGACCGAACAACAGCAAGGTCAACGCAAAGGAACTATTCTTCCTCGAATGCGTCTTCGAACCGAATGCTAAGGTAAATGCCGCCTCCTTCCTATTTCATCATATCCGCACCTTATGTGCTAGAGGCCGTCAACCTTTTGTAATTGGTGGCTTAATCACCACCATAGCACTTGGCTTAAACCTAGGGGACCGACTCCAAACTCTAGAATCTTTACCTCCCCTCTTTATGGATATAAGCTACTGTCGGTCCAGCCGCCTAATAAAGAACAGAGTAGGCGGAAAATATTACCTTATGGTGAATAACCAGGCAGTCCCAAGCGTTGTTCTACCCAACATTGCCTTAACCGATGTCACCAATCCCAACCGCCACCTCTATGATCTGAATGCTCCCGAAGCCACCGAGCCTTCACACACAAACCCGTCTACCGACGAGTTCGAAGAAATGGAGCAAGGTGACAACGCTCCTGCACAACAAACAGTCCCGCTCAACCCTTCCGATACTGCAGCTGGCCCATCCTCCCGACGTCGTCGACGAAGAAGGCCTGCAACCAACGACGACATCATGGATGCTATTGATGGTATGCAAGCACAGAATCTCGAAATGATGCAAATGATGCGCCAAATGCAACAACAACAGGAAGAGAGGAATGCCATAACCGATCAGCGGTTCACTGATTTGCTTAGCAGGTTCGACAACTTAGAAGTACATCAACGATCACCAGGTCCAAGAACAAGAGGCGGCAGGCAGAATTAACTTTAGTTTCCTTTTCCTTTCTTTTTGTAATTAATTTCTTTTCCTTAAAACATTGGGGACAATGTTTCATTCAAGTATGGGGGGGAAAACCGTGTTCTTTCTATCCTCCTTTTTCTTTTTCAAGTATGTATCTTTCTTTTCATTGTTATTTCCCTTATTAAAAAAAAAACAAAATATAATAAAATAATATTTCTTATAATATAGATTTATTTTAAGTTAAGTCCCAAATGTGAAAACTTTCTATTATCTATTCCCCTCAATTTTCATGAGCCATAACAAAAATTCAACACACTCAATAAGTATAAAAGTCGCTTATTTTATAAAACTTGAGTGAAATCAAGACAAAAATTATTACCATAACAACGCTCTAAGAACCTCAACATGTTAGATCAGGATAAGTACCTATTATACCAATCCCTTGAGCTTTTAGTTTTATAGTAACCCCGAGTAGTTTATACGAGAAGTCAGCACCATCTTAATAGCAAACTACGTGGAGGGCCGATGAATATAAGTGAATGATTCCCAAAGTAACATAAAATAATATTATATATATATATATATTATATATATATATATATATATATATATATATATATATATATATATATTATATATATATATATATATATATATATATATATATATATATATATATATCAGGAAATGCACTAATTAAGTTAGGTGATCCTTACCAGATCATTTAATCTAAAGGTTGCAGATCATACAAAAGCATAATATGAAAGATCCATTATGAGTTGGTTCAGCAGGTATCTGGTACTGAACTTGGTAGGGCGGACTACGGTCCGATCCCCCGCAATTTGCAATGGACTGAATAACGAAGTTATCTGACTTATGTACCAGAACTTCCAGCTAAAAGGGGATCAGAATCACTAACCGGTTACTCCACTGTGTGCGCGAAAAGATAAAGGGCTTAATGTGATTTCGGTAGAATGAAAATGGATGAAATAAGAGTAAAGGAGCTAGGGTAGCTATAACGGCATTACTCGAACTGGTTTGCATAAGGTGGGGTTATCTGAGGTTGTGACGGTGGTTGTTGATGTCAAGATTAAACTCAAGTTACTTCTAAACAAGGTTTACATGCAACCTAGTACGAATTGATGTGTTTTGAAATTTCATTTGGCTAAAAATTTTTAAAACAAGTTCTATACTGTATTTTGCTTGAGGACAAGCAAAGATCTAAGTATGGGGGAGTTTGATAACATGAAATAGTATCACATTCTAGGACTCAATTTAATTAAATTATATTATTATTTACTTCAATTTATTTCATTTTATCAGATATTACGCGGTATTTTCTTTCTATTTATCTCAGGTGGTTTATTAGAAGCACAAGTAAAAAAGGAAGAAAAGGAGGTGCAAAAAGGAATGAAAAGAAGCAAATATCAAAGGCCAAAGCCCAGCCCAAAAGGCACAGGCGATGTGCCTGTGACGAGCGTCACAAAGGTTGTGATGAGCGTCACGCTTTACACACTCCTGTGACGAGCGTCACACCTGGTGTAACGGACGTCACACCATTCCCCTATATTTTTGGCACCAGGAACGCAACAGACCACGTTGAAGCTACTTCCACGCTTGACCCTTGGAACGTAAAGACCATGTACACGGAAAACCCTTGGAAGCAGTTACAAAAGTAGCAGTATAAATAGTAGCTTTTTGGAAAGCTCTCGGTTCCACGCTTCTTCGCCGCTTTCTATTTTTCGCAATTTTTCTTTTCCAGCAGTACAAGCACATTTTTACAGCATTGCTTTTACGATTTTTATATCGTTTCATTTGCAATTTCTATTTTCTTTTGCAGCACTTAGTTAATTCTTTTTCGCACAATAGTTTATACACCGGAAACTATTGTGTACCTTTCACCGGATCTAACCTTACGTTAGAATCTAGTTTTTTATTCCTTCGCTTTTATTTTTCTGTTTGATTGAAGAATTCAAGAACAAATCCAACCGGCCTGTGGTGGAGTGTTCAAGACTGCTATTTAATTTCTCAGGTTCTTTAATTATTGTTTGAATTTATATATGCCCTGCTTTGCCGTTTATTTATATTATTTGCCTGAGATGAATCTGTTTATGCATGATAATTATTTAAGTCTGTTTAGCATGTCTGGCTGATTTATTTAGGTATCGGTATGTAAAGTAAGCGGAATAAGGAATCAAAACCAAATTGGTTTAATTAAGTTTAAAATTAAAATCACTCTTTTTACGGTCTCAATTTACAGGTTTAATAACAAGGTTTTTGTACGAAAGTAAAAGACATAAAGAAGTTAAAAGCAATAGAGCGAGAGTTTGAGTTTTTGACTGGACAGTGTAAATTGGACATTAATTCTAGATCAGGGCGAGAGGAAGTTTTAGAGTTAATTAAATTCTAATCTTTTTCAAAAAGTATTTTTAAAGATTGAATGTGAGGACGAGAGTTAAGCATTTGAATTTAATTATATAACCTAAGTCAACAGAGCGAGAGTTTGAGATAAGGGTGTTTAAACGATTAGTGTTTTCTTAAAAAGAGTTTCTACGGATCCTATTATTTTCAAAAAATGGTTTTTGACTTAACTATAAGTGACAGCTACGTTAATATAAAATCATAGTTTATTCAACAGAGCGAGAGTTTGAGATAAGACTTTTAATCAATAGTGTCAACTGAAAAGATTTATTTTAAAACCAAGAAACTAACGAAGAATTGGTTCCCTAATTACGACGAACTACATACCGATATCCGCTTATTAGATATTTATTTTAGATCTTATTTTAGTTTTAATTTTTCCCCCAAAACAATCAAAGTATTACCTGCCTTAGCTTTACGAAGTAACCTTAGATAACGGTATATCGATTCATAAGTCCCTGTGGGATCGATATCTTTTAAAACTACGCGATAGAACTGTGCACTTGCAGTTTGTACCCCAAATTCGACTCATAAAGTCACGATCATCCATCCACATAATGGTTTGAGCAATCTCGATTTCTATCGAATTATTGATCCATGACATGATCATGGTGTTGCAGCGATCCCATGCAGTGGAGTTGTGATCTTCATCAGGTGGTTGTGGTAAGGCGCCAATGATGAAGTGAATCTTGGCCTTGGATCGAAGAGGCAGATCATGGATCGTTACCAAGAGTGACAATTGTTGCTTGAAAATACGGGAGAAACAAGAATTAACGCATGGCTTTCATTTGGATGTATGAAGTAGGGGTTAAGAATATCAGTTTGATAACCCTTATTGTGATTATTAGATGATGATCCGCCATTGATAACCCTTGTTGTGATTATTAAAAATGGTAAAAATTGAAGCTTTTGATACCAAATATTTGTTTATGTAATTGCAAATATTTGATGAAAATTAGGATATGGTCAGTTTTAGTTAGTTCTTTAGGCTTGAAGTAAATTAAGGTTTGATATTGAATTAACGGTGGAAAATTTTTGTTGTTATTTTTGTTTAATTAATGATATAAGATTTAATATACAATTAGGTTATGAATAGTTTTAAGGCTTAAATGCATTTTTGGTCCTCCTAATTTGGGTGTTTTAAACAATTGTTCCCCTATTACAAAATCTGCGATTTTGATTCCTTAAATTTGATTGCTTTGGATTTGTATGGTCCCCTATCCAATTTTGATTATGTGTCAATTCATTAATGACGTGACAGATACTATTTGAATATTTGTCAACATTTTCAAATATTTTAATTTCCACTTGAATATTTTAATATAAAAAATATTAAAAAATATTTTAGAAATAAAATAAAACAAATTATAAATGAGTGAAATAAGAATTAAAGTTATCCTCGTTCAAGCCTCTAAGAGGACTGCATTCAAGAAACATGGGTTGGATGCAGGTCTCTTAGAGGCTTGAAAGAGGATGAATTTAATTCCTATTTCACTCATTTATAATTTATTTTTTTAATTTCCAAAATATTTTTTAATATTTTCTATATTAAAATGTTTAGGTGAGAATTAAAATATTTGAAAATACTGACATATATCCCAATAGTATCTGCTATGTCATTAATGAATAGATTATGAAAATTCAAACACTATCAAATTTAAGGGATCAAAATCGCAGTTTTTTTAATAGGGGACCTATTATTCAAAACTCACAAACTAGAATCCATCCAAATTTAAACTAGTAATTATTCCTCGGTAATAACTTCTCAGGCTCAAAAAGATGTGACTTAAGTGCATAAATTCACATGTTTGTGCTCAAATTGTGGTTATATAAACCTTTTATAATACACGAAATGTCAACACAATGAAAATTATTAGAGAATTGAAATATAAATCATTAAGCGAGAATGTGATGTGAACACCATGAAAACATGAAGAGAATAAAAAATTTAACAATAATTAAAATTTTGAAAAATCAATTCCACATGCCTGAATGGTTGGCATTAAAAAAGCTGATTAGCTGGAGTCTTTATTTTTCTCCAGTCTTCCCTATTTGAATATATAAATGCCTACAGTTATATTAACATAAATGTAACATAAATGTAGATCTAACTGTACGTATGTTTTATTAGTTGACTTTGCAAGTGGTCACTCAAATGTGATTCATTTCTTCACAAGACATGTTTTTTCACAAAAGTGATTGGTAAATAATTCAACCACTTTTAAAAAGTGATAACACAATGTTACACATTTAGATTTTAAGAGCGGAATAATAAATGCTATAGAGGATTTAAGTGATAGTTAAGTTTGTTGAGAGTATAGAAGTGTAAATAGTGTGGGTAATAGTTCGATATTAGTTGAAAATGTGAAGACTAAAATATTTATAAATGATAGAACTCACTCACCTATCACCTTAAAATTTAACGTGAATATGTGGTGTGTCTCTTAAAAAGGAGTCGTTCTAAAAGAAGAAGCCTCATAATGTTCAATGCTCCATTGTGAAAAACATCTTCAACAAAGTCTAAGTAAATGTCTCATTTGCCATGTTCAGATGGATCTCTAAATCTTCAACAGATTTTTTTGAAAGCTCTTGGGTGTTGAACATCAAGCGCTTAGGCATCAAGCCTCTTAGCAGGTTATTCTCACCATGTTGAACACATGTCTGGTCTCTGTCACGATGAAAAAAATCGCAGAGTCGTCACCGTATTTTATTTATTCCTAAGAAATAGGAAAATAATGATAAATCTAAAGGAAAGGATAAGATGCTCACTGTAACCAAATATGGGTTCAGGAGTCAGTTAAATGAGGGAAATGTGTTAGGCACCCATCACTTTCGTTGTACTCAACGGGAACCTACTTTAGCCTAGGGTTAAGTGTTTTTGTCTAAGGTTTGTTTGCATGTTAATTGTTTCTACTTGCTTATTTATTTGATAAAGGGCAATTCACTACGCCAAAAACTGGAATAGACAGCGCACCTTAGAGGGCGCTTTATTACAAAAGCGCCCTCGAAAGTGAAGCGAAAAATAAGGAGCAATAGACAGCGCACTTTAGAGGGCGCTTTTGTAACAAAGCGCCCTCTAAGGTGAAGCGAAAAAATAAGGAGGAGATAGAGGGACAACAATACATGGCGCTTTTTAGAAAGCGCCCTCTAAGGTTACCCTTAGAGGGCGCTTTTAATAAAGCGCTGTTATAAGTCCATGTGCATTTCCAGCTTATAAAGCGCTTCTGGAAAGCCTTAGAGAGCGCTTTCATAAGCGCCCTCTTAGGCCCCCTTTAGAGGGCGCTTTGTTTCCACAAGCGCCCTCTAAGGTGAAACGAAAAAATAAGGAGGAGATAGAGGGACAACAATACATGGCGCTTTTTAGAAAGCGCCCTCTAAGGTTACCCTTAGAGGGCGCTTTTAATAAAGCGCTGTTATAAGTCCACGTGCATTTCCAGCTTATAAAGCGCTTCTGGAAAGCCTTAGAGAGCGCTTTCATAAGCGCCCTCTTAGGCCCCCTTTAGAGGGCGCTTTTTTTCCACAAGCGCCCTCTAATGTTCCCTTTAGTAAACATTAAAATTATAACATACTGCGCGTTTTGTTATTTCACTATCTGTTATTAGCGTTCTTTTTCACGTTAGGGTTCTGAGGCGTTTTCCTTCCACCTCTGTTAGATCTACATGCGTGTTTCCTCCTTCTACCAATCAAAGGTACACGCTTTTCCCAATTTCTGTTTTATGTTATTGCTTTGTTTTAGCTTTGCCCAATTTCTGTTTTACCTTATTACTGCGCGTTTCCTCCTTCTACGTTTGTTTCGACCATGATAGCGGATGCAATAGGAAATTGACGGTTGGTTTTTAGTGACCATGATAGCGGATGCAATGGGTTATACGACCTATGAACATATGATTTTGTGTCAACACCAGTATCATTAGAAACCTAGGTCCGAATGTGTTTGAACTCTTCTGAAATTGTTTTTTGTTTATTCTAATTAGTAATGGATAATACATGGATGTCTTCCAATCGATTGTCGAGAGAGTACGAGAATGGGGTATCAGAATTCGTTAAGTTTGCCGTTGCGCACGCCGAAGACCCCAGTAGAATGATATGTCCTTGCTTGGGTTGTTGTTATGGGAAACGGGTTGACGCAGTTCAGTTGACATCGCATCTAATGAGGCATGGAATTGATCGAAGTTATACATGTTGGAATTTGCATGGTGAGAAAAGTAACGATAATGTTGAACCGGGGGATAGTACGACCTATGCCTCAAACTATAGTGGCGCAGATACATACGATTGTGATCGAGTTGAAGAGATTGCAGAAGCACTTGAAGGAGATCTTAAGGATTGTCCCGAAATGTTTGAGAGGTTGGTAAGTGATGCAGAGAAACCTTTGTATGATGGTTGCACTAAATTCACAAGATTGTCTGCGGTATTAAAGTTGTACAACTTAAAGGCGGGCAATGGGTGGTCGGATAAAAGTTTCACAGAGTTATTAGCCCTTTTGAAAGATATGCTTCCTGAGGATAATGTTCTTCCCAATCGAACATATGAGACCAAAAAGATGTTGTGCTCTATTGGCATGAGCTATGATAAGATACATGCATGTCCAAACGATTGCGTTTTGTTTCGAAATGAGTATGCATCGTTAAATGAGTGTCCTAAATGCGGTGTCTCGCGATATAAGAACAAGTTGTCTCCAGCAAAAGTCTTGTGGTATTTCCTGTTATTCCGAGATTTAGACGCATGTTTCGTAGTGAAACCGATTCAAGACACTTGACCTGGCATGCAGATGAAAGAATTATAGATGGAAAGTATCGACATCCGGCAGATTCACCACAGTGGTTGAAAATTGATAATGATTATCCTGAATTTGGAGAAGAATCAAGAAACCTTCGCTTGGCATTATCTACTGATGGAATGAACCCACACGGTATCCAGAGTATCTCACACAGTACATGGCCTGTGATTATTATGATTTATAACCTACCTCCATGGCTATGTATGAAGCGTAAGTACATGATGTTGTCTATGTTGATTTCTGGACCTAAACAACCAGGGAATGACATAGACGTGTACTTGAAGCCCTTAATCGAAGATTTAAAGATTTTGTGGGAGACCGGTGTGGAGGTTTATGATGGATATAGGAAAGAAAGTTTCAACTTGAGGGCGATGTTGTTTGGCACAATTAATGATTTTCCAGCATACGGAAATCTATCAGGGTATAGCATAAAAGGTCAATGTGCGTGTCCTATTTGTGAAGATAAAACAGATTGGAAGCGCTTGGAGTTTGGTCAGAAGAATGTCTTTCTCGGTCATCGGAGATTCTTAAATTCAAATCATCACTACCGTGGATGGAGAAAGGCGTTCAATGGAGAGACAGAACAAGGCAGAGCTCCACCTATATTGACGGGTGATCAAATTTTTGAAAAGGTGAAAGATTTGGATACTCAGTTTGGCAAGCCTTTTGCCCACACACTTGTCAAAAGTGGGTGGAAGAAGAGGTCAGTTTTTTTTTGAATTGCCGTATTGGAAGTCCTTGTATGTGAGACATTTTCTTGATGTTATGCATATTGAAAAAAATGTATTTGAAAGTGTTATTGGCACGTTACTCAATATACAAGGAAAGTCTAAGGATGGCCTTAAGGCAAGAAAGGACTTGATAGCGATGGGAATAAGAACTGAATTAGGACCCTTGAAGAAAGGAAAACGAACATATCTACCTCCTGCTGCTTATACTCTATCTAGAAAGGAGAAAAAAACATTGTGTAAGTTTCTAAGTGAAGTTAAAGTTCCAGAAGGGTACTCTTCAGATATTAGAAGACTTGTGTCTATGAAAGACCTCAAGTTAAAGAGTTTAAAGACCCATGATTGCCATGTTATAATGGAACATTTTCTCCCAATAGGTATACGTTCTATTCTTCCAGAAAAAGTAAGAAGCTCTATAACTAAGTTGTGTTCTTTCTTCAAGTCAATTTGCAGTAAGGTGATCAATCCTGCGATCTTACCAATGTTGCAAAAAGAAATCGTTATTACTTTGTGTGAGCTTGAAATGTTTTTTCCTCCATCATTTTTTGACATAATGGTACATCTAGTTGTTCATCTTGTGAAAGAGACACAATTGTGTGGACCAGCTTATATGAGATGGATGTACCCTGTTGAACGTTATATGAAAATATTAAAAGGGTACGTGAAGAACCGAAGTCGACCAGAAGGTTGTATGGTTGAAAGATACATTGTTGAAGAAGCGATTGAGTTTTGTACTGAATATTTGTCTAATGTTCAGTCAATCGGACTCCCCAAGTCTCAGCTTGTCGAAAAGAAAGAAGGAAAAAATCTAATTGGAAATAAAATCGTGGCAGTATCAAGGGTCGAACGGGATCAAGTGCATTTGTATGTTCTGCACAATGAGAATGAGGTTGAGCCGTATGTTGAAATTCACAAGGATGTTCTCCGAGGTTTAAATCCCAATAGAAATGAAAATTGGATAGTACGAGAGCACAATCGATGTTTTATACCTTGGTTTAAGGATCATATTTATTCAAAGTATTATTCAAATCCCGCTTCAATAACAGAAAGGTTGAGATGCTTAGCATATGGTCCAAGTTTCCATGTTTTTTCTTATAGCGCATACGCGATTAATGGATACACATTTTATACCAAAGAACAAGATGATAAAAGTACTATGCAGAATAGTGGTGTCACCGTGGTAGCTGAAGCAATGCACATATCAAGTGTGAAGGACTTAAACCCCAAATTTGCAAATCTGTCGTATTTTGGTGTTATCGAGCGCATTTGGATGTTTGATTATGAGAAGTTTCAGATTCCTATATTTGGTTGCAAGTGGGTTGAAAATAATAACGGCATTCGAATGGATAAGTCAGGATTTTTGCAAGTGGATCTTAATAGGGTGGGATACAAAGATGAGTCTTTTATTCTAGCCTCTCAAGCTAGACAAGTGTTCTATGTCAATGATCCGAAAAGTACGAAATGGTCTATAGTTCTTTTTTCCAACAAAGTAATTGATGAAAACACTGGAGATCAAGGTGATATTGATGTTGAGATTGAATCGTTTACAAAAATGATCAAGATGAGAATATTATATCAAATGATTCATATATTAGAAATGATCATAATGAGGGTATTTGGATCAATCCAACCGTCCGTGTTGTTAAGAGACATGTAGAACATATTCCAACCAAGAAAAGAAAGAGAACTTAGTGAAAAAGGTACAGGTCAAATGATTTTAATTGTTTTCTTTATTACAGGTAAAATGACTTTTATGATTTTAATTGTTTTTACATTTGTCATCTGATTTTAATTGTTTTCTTTATTACAGGTAAAATGGCTATTATGAAGTCAATCATTCGTGCAAGAGACAAGGGTGTAAAATTTGAAGTACATTGGAGTGCTGAAGACCAACTAATTTTTTTCATCAGGCTTGTGTCTCAATAGAGGATGGGTATCTACCTAAAGTTACTTTTGTAGTGGTCCAAAAGAGACATCACACCCGTCTCTTTCCTGTCAACCCCAAAGAGACCGGTAGAAGTGGAAATATTATGCCAGGTTTTTTCAATATATTTCTCAACGCAGCTGGTATATATTATCATTTGAATTTATCACTTTTTGCTGATTTTGTTGTTCTAAATTGTCAAAGGAACCGTGGTAGACACCAGCATTTGTCACCCTAGGGAATTTGATTTTTACCTTAACAGCCATGCAGGAATTCAGGTAATATTAGCTATGTCATTTAACTTTATGCCATTGTTTACTATTTGTTGCTCAATCGCCTTTTGACAGTTCTGTGTTATTTGCATTTGGACGTGTTCTTTTTGCAGGGGACTAGTCGACCAACGCATTATCATGTGATGTATGATGAAAATAAATTCACTGCAGACCAGCTACAGAGTTTGACCAATAACTTGTGCTACACGTAATGATATGATTTGCTTTTTTAATCTTAATTAATGTTTTCTAAACTTGTACTGTTTTCATTTAATTTTAGAAGCCTTCTGATACTATTTTTTTCCATTCAGTTATGCGAGGTGTACTCGATCTGTCTCAATAGGTTTGTTACTCGATTCCTTTGCTTGTTTTGTTTTAGGCTATACAAAACTTTAGTTTAACAAAAATGTTATCTTGTATGCAGTTCCTCCTGCCTATTATGCACACTTGCTATTATTCATCATGGGTGGATGGGCGTTATTTTGTTTAGTATTGGTTAGAACTACTAGACAGCTTTTGGATACAGTGGTCACTGGGTGTTGGTTGCTATGGATCTTTCGAGACTAATAGTGTATATTGTTGTTGTACTTTTACTAAATCATGAATATGTTGTTGTATATTGTTGATCAAAGAATCATATATTAATGTTGTATATATATGAAGGATTAATGTTGTATATAAATGGATTCATGTTGTATATATCAATGGATTAATGGTGTATAACATTGGATTAAAGGATGAAATCAATATGAATTTTACACTTTTGCAGCATGCGAACAGGTTACCAATTAAATATCCACTGTTTTTCAAACAATTTTTTTTAAAATAACTAACACTTTAGAGGGCGCTTTTTCCTGAAAGCGCCCTCTAAACACTTTACATTGACAACTTTAGAGGGCGCTTTTTCCTGAAAGCGCCCTCTAAACACTTTACATTGACAACTTTAGAGGGCGCTTTTTCCTGAAAGCACCCTCTAAACACTTTACATTGACAACTTTAGAGGGCGCTTTTTCCAGAAAGCGCCCTCTAAGGTGTCCCTTTATGGACCACTCCAGAGGACGCTTTTTTCTGAAAGCGCACTATAATGTGGCCACTTTAGACAGCGCTTTCTCCAGGAAAACAAAGCGCTGTCTTTACCTATGCCAGCGCCACTTTAGAGGACGCTTAAAAGCGCTGTTATAGGCCAAAATAAGCGCCCTCTTTTCCCTTATTTGGCGTAGTGATTACAAAGGGATAAAAATAAGAAAAAAAAGTTACTTTTAAATTATGAGACGCACTAGGGTTTCGCAACCTTATGTCTACGTATTCTCATCGAGTGATAAGAAAATTAGAGAATATGTAGTTCAACATTTTATTTGTTGGTTGATTTTAGATAATAGTTTTAAATCGCATTTTAGCGGTTAAACGTCTATCTTTATACTCGCACGATGGAGGCTTATGCGTTGTTTGTAGTCACGAAATGAATCAGACTATTCTCTTGAAAAGTATGATTTTCTTGAAAAAGTATGATTTTGGATGCACAAGGATAAATAAAGAGATTTGATGAGTGATATTGGTTTTAAGAGTGAACAAATTTTTTGTATATATAATCGTTTTTTTTATTTTTTAGTTATATAATTGATGCAAAAGTTAATTTAATTATTTACGATAAACAATTAGTTACAATTTTTTTTGATTAATTACATAAATAACGTGTTTTTGTATTTTTTAATTTTTATTGTCTTTCGGTATTTTTTTTTATATTTTTACTAATAAGTGAGATTAACTAACTAACTAAAAATTAAAATAAACTAAAAAGGTAATTAAATGGACCTATTTTCTTTGGTTTTTTTATATATTTTTTAAATAAGCGATCAAATTAATTAAGTTAAGGCTAATTAAATTAGATAATTAATAAAGATTAAAAACAAAATCTAAGGGGTGTAATTAATTGGAGGGGGTGAATTAGAAGATAGGAAGAAATGCAATTGATATCTATTATTGCACCCAATGAAAGATTAGTTTAGATTGAAAAAAAAAAGGAGGTCATTCAGATTTTACAATTTTATACGCTTATCAATTGCTATGATAATGAATTCTTATCTCTTAAAAAACAAATAAATGTGAGTCTCCAAGGTTAATATAATAGTGACAATTTTTATAGTTTTTTTATTTGGTTTCCTCTCTTGAATTGTTATAGTGGAGAAATAAATGATAACATTTCAAGTAAATAAAAGAAACCATCTATTGTAGTTTATAAACAGTTGAAGAAAAGTTGCATAACTGTTTCCTCTTGAACAGAACAGAAAATGTTAAGGGCCCGTTTGAATGAGTTTTAGTTTTTAGGTTTTAAAAACTATTTTGGAAATTAAGTTTTAAAAAAAAGTTTTGAGGAAAAAACATGTTTGGTAATCTAATTTTTAAAAATTGTTTTAAAGTTGAACATCGTTACAAATTTGTCATTGATGAATATAGTACCATTTTTTCTTGTTTTGTCCTCTTCCTAATTTCAAAAACTAAAAACCAAAAAATCAAAACCTCTAAAATCTATTTTAGATTTTTAGTTTTAAAAACTCACAAATAGAAAATAATTTTGAGAAATAGTTTTATAAAATTAGACTACCAAACAAATTTTATAATTTTTAATTTTTAAAAACTAAAAAACAGTTTTTCAAAACCATATCAAACAGACCCTAAATGTTTGAAGATTCTCGATAAGCACTATTTCCTCCTAATATAGAACAAATGGACAAATAATGAAAGATCTCACTCTCTATATAAAATTAGTTAGAGTTGATAATGTTTGTAATTGTTGTGGTGTTTTAGGTTGATCAAAGAATAATATAGACTACTGTTCTAACAAAAGGAAAAAAATAGAAATAAAGGTAAAAAGGATAAAAAAAGTACTAAAAGGGGAAATGTGAGACTCAAACTCAAGACCTTATATTCGTACTCCTTATACTCACTTCACTATCAAATGAGTTATCTCATTCATTAGAAATAAAATGCAACTACAACCCCTATAATAGTAAAGAGGTGTGCAAAATTTAGGGTATTACAGTTCCCCTATTTAATTACCTTCAATCGAAGTTGATGATGACTGTTGATCTTCATCTTCTCATGATGGAAGATGATTAAATATATAGGGGAAGCCCCAATTTTGTCCACTAGATAATAAGGAAGTGTTCAAGCACACCGACCGAGAGACTCTCTAGGGATTTAAGGGACACATATGTGAAGACTCGATGGATCTCATCCTTGGTGAGGGATGCGCACGACACCCTAGTAGGACTCAAACAAAATTTGGATGGAACTCTGATAAAACTCTCACAACCAATCTGATGGGGATCAAACTCCGATAGAACTCATATAACACTTTCGATGGAACTCAGTTTTTGAATACCTTCTTTGGGGGGGAACCCGTGCAATACTCTGATGGAACCCGAACCTCTGATGGGAGTCGTGTAATACCCCGATAGAATTCAACAGCTCTTGGTGAAACCCGTGTAGGACCCTGGTGATACTCCAATCACCCTCGATGGAACCTATGTAGGACTCTAGTGATACCCCGATCACTCTTCATGGAACTCGGGTAGGACTTTAGTGATACTCTGATCACTCTTGATGGAACTCAGGTAAGACTCTAGTGACACACTGATTACTCTTCATGGAACTCAGGTAGTACTCTAGTGATATTTCAGTTACTCATGGTGGAACTCAGGTAGGACTCTAGTGATACCCTGATCACTCTTCATTGAACTCAGGTATGACTCTACTGATACTCTTATCACTCTTGATGGAACTCAGGTTAGACTATATCCATCCTTGATGGTATTCACATATGACTCAGGTGGAACGCAGATGAAACTCATAAAATTAGTTTGTTGGAACTCAATCTATCTTATGGGACTCAAACCTATTTTGATGTGGCTCATATGTCGCTCTGATGGGACAAAACCCGGATGAGGGATAAAACTTCTGACAGACCATGTTTCGAGAGATGGATAGGCTGATAAGTTAGGGATACAAGAGGTGAAAACCTACTCACTAGTTGGTAATGATCATTCAGAATGACCTGCTATTGAGGAGGTTCTCTTGAAGACTCACTATGAGTGAATTTGGTGAGGAAATCCTTTTTTTTAAAACGTTATGTAGAGATGTTACTTACTGGGGAAGACCAATAAGCATTCATGCTTGGGAAATTGTATTGGTATGGTTGGGGATGTGAGAATTCAATTGTCATCAGTATAAGAACCGATGCTAAATAAATCCTCATTGGAAAGAAAATTGATGTAAGACCTAAAAGAACTAGAAGAAATAATAGTGGTATAAGTAGCGTAAAACAAGATGATAAACAATGTAAGAACCATAAAATGAAATGACAAACGGTGTCAGAACCGTAAAATGAAATGACAAACAGTATAAGTACCGTAAAATAAAAACAAATGGTGTAAGTATCGTAAAATAAAAACAAAGTGTGTAAGAACCGTAAATATAAAAAACAAACGATGTAAGAATTGGAGTGAGCAATTGTGTAAGAACCGAAAATAAAAGCTACGGTATAAGAACCAGAGTAAGTGAAAATCATATAAGAACCGAAGTGAACAATGGTGTTAGAACCAGAAATAAAAACAACGGTATAAGAACTGAAGTGAGTGACAACGGTATGAGAACCAAAGTGAACAATGGTGTAAGATGTTAGCACAAGATTTGGTTCTGCATTTATACTTTGAGTTTTGATGATAGCAATGTTGTATTTGTGTGAGAACAATTTTGGTACCCCAATGGTTTGTTATTGTGTAGCTTTAACAACCAGTTCTGATTATGAATACATGATGTGCAACATCATCAGTTTCTGAACAATGAGTTCCAAATCCGCTTTTGCGCCAATTATTATAAGTTTTGAAAGATATTCAATATTAATGTTGCAATGATCTTTATGCTTCTTTGTTGAGTCACTCTTGAGAAGCTTCTGAGGAGACACTATGTTGCCGCTGCAATGTTCTCTCAGTTCGTGCTTCTGGACGTGACTCTGATCACCAAGCTTCTGAAGAATGACAAGCTTCTAAAGTTGTGTTACGTAGCCAATGATGTTAGATGGTGTGGCAGGTGATCGAGAGGGGGGTGAATAGATCACCATAGAAAAATCACGGATTTTAAAACTTTTGATTGATTTTTAAAGGCTAGAGGAAAAGCGCAGTCCCGAATCGACTTCCGTTTATTCTGAACCGACTACTAGAAAACCGTACATTCGATAAACCGATGTATAACAGTATGTCGATAACAAATAAACACACTTGGATAATCGTTTTAATGAAATTCGCAAAAAGCATTATATTCCAATGAACAAACAAGCATAACACTTTTATCAAACAGTTGGTGTGCAATGTTTAATGATCCTTATTGTTAATGGAGTTTACAAAGAAATTTTCTCAAATCAAAACACTAAAACCGTTTTTCAATTATGCAATTTTTTTTTGCCAATGTGGGATCATTCAACAGAAAAATTAACACCACAATTGAATGATAAACTTACTGAAAAAGTAAAGAGATTAAGGATAGAAAATTGTACGCAGAGAGTTTGGTAAGGAAGTTCCCCACTGTCGTCCTTGCGTGTGGGTACGTCTACCCTTAATTTTGAAATCGAAATTGAGATCTTATTTCCAACAATGTTGCAAATGTTTACAATGTCACAGCACAAACAACGAACACCAATCGCACCGATTATGTTGAATTTTTCTTAACCCCGCTTGATCCGATCCGATCAAGTCTTGAACCTCAAAATCAACGATCAATCCTCCGCTCCACTACTTATTTGCGAAATCTCCCAGATTTCCAAACCCCTTCGTTACGGTTGAATTCGATCCACTTGGCTTTGATGAAAACCCCAAAGAAAATATTCGTTCTTGATGGAAAACCTTCCGGTTTTTTCAGAGAAACCCCATTTGTATCCCTTAAACCCAACTTCGATTACAAATCCTACAGATGAACGTTATCTCAAAGATCTCTTGATGCAATGCACAATGATTATTATGTTTCAATGTGATTGAATGTGAAAAGATGATTGAGAAGATGATGAAGACAAAGTATCTTTCAGGTTTCTTGCTCACACAAAAAATGCTCTCAAAATGTTTTCATGTGTTGTGTAAAAAGAATAATATTTTACTACTTATAACAGGGCGAAAACAGAAAATAACAGAAAATTTTAGTTGGATTAGTCCATACATGCGATGCATGAGTCTATACATGTGTGCAAAAATTGACTCATGAGTCGATACATGACCCAATGGGTCGATACATGAGGTAACAAAAATGTTTTTCAGAATGAATGTATCATGATATATCAATACATAGGGTATGGGTCGATCCATACTGGGTTGAAAAACAATTTTTGACAATTTTAATACAACATGAGTCGATACATGAGTAAATGGGTCGATACATGTTTGGTAGAAAACACCAAACAGAAAGGTTGACATGCCATGTATCGATACAACCATCAATGGGTCGATACATGCTGAAGGAAAATTGATTTTTGAGAAAAACAATCACACATGTATCGATACATCACCATATGAGTCAATACACGCTGAACCAAAATTGAATTTTAGAAACATAATTTAGACAAGTATCGATACACCAATTCATGCGTTGATCCAAAACATCAAAATATGCAAAAATTATATTTTAATGATGCAAAAATCTTCTCAATTGTTATTTTAATGATATGTCATGCTAGAGATCTTTTTGAAATAATTTCCAACTACATTTCTATCATAAACTTTGACATCACTCAAAAACTCATAATATGGGATAACACTCACAAATGTGTTGACTCACTCTTGAGAAGCTTATAAGGAGAACTATGTTGCCGCTGCAATGTTCGCTTAGTTTGCACTTCTGGACGTGACTTTGATCACCAAGCTTCTGAAGAATGGCAAGCTTCTAAAGTTGTGTTACGTAGCCGATGATTATGAAGATATCAAGGCAAACAATTGAGGTTATCAATTTTCTTATTGTAGATTCTGAAGACTCTGAAGATACTCAAGATCTCAAGATAGACTGCTGACGATGTCAAGGTTCTGACCAAAGATTCTGAAGTTTCTGAATCCAGCTCTATGTTTCTTCATTTCATGCTTCATCAACTTTCATCAGAAGCCAATGAACTTGAAGATAAGATCAAATGGAAACATGATAAAATAAGGCATAGTACAAATCTAATATCCTCTCCACTACCTGCTTTCGTGGGCAAGGATGGTACTATACATCACACATGTAACTGATTTTGTGGGCCAAGGATAATATGTATTATCACTATTTTCCCATCCAACAGTGGATTGTCGCTCTATGAGCTTTCCACGTTTTTCCCTCTAATGGTCTTCTCCTTATGCTATATAAGTGGTGTCGCATTACGCGAAAAACCGGCGGGAAACAAGAACAACAGAGCCGCCACCGTGCGTTATTTATCCCAAAAGAGGGAAAGGAAACGCTCGAAGTAAACCTGGAAAAGACGTGGTCTCGCGACCAAAGAGAATGGGATCGGGAGTCGGTTATGCGAAGGGAAGGTATTAGCACCCCTACGCGTCCGTCGTACTCGACGGGATCCACGCACAATAGGAAGGAAAATGGTTGCTGAAACACTGCTCAAATACACATCTATACAGGCTGAAGGAGACACAAGAAAACAAACAAGACCGACTCGGCAGGACATCGTATCCTGGGCCTACTTAGTCTATCAAGCATAGACATCAGAGTCAAAGTAGTTCAGACGGGGGAAACGACACATGCTCTCTAGGATATTGCATCCTATGCATACGTATCTCCTTTGGACGAAGGAGAATCAGAGCATTCGTAGCTCGGCTGACACGCACACCAATAAATACAGGCAGAGGCAAACGTGGAGCCTGAATGCCAATCACTGGACTTACATCAGCATCCGAACCAAAACACACACAAGAAGGTAAACGTGGAGCCTGAATGCCAATCACTGGGCTTACATCAGCATCCGAACCAAAACACACACAAGGAGGCAAACGTGGAGCCTGAATGCCAATCACTGGGCTTACATCAGCATCCGAACCAACACAGGAAGAAGAAGGGTCTCGATTGCGCCTAGGGCAAGAGAAAGGGGAGGTCTCAATCGCAACGAGGGCGAGAGAAAAGAATTAGTGTTAGTTGTTAGTCAAACTCGACAAGACATCGCATCTCGTGCCTACGTATCTCATCTGGACATGAGAATCAGAGTTGTCGTAGTTCGGCTAAACTATTCCTGTTGGTTTGTGTTTTTTAGGTGGACAACGTCACTACACAATCTACCGGATGCTCGACCTTTGGAGACTCACTCACCTGTAGTAGAAGGAGTGGACGTATCCTTAAGAGGGGATAATGTTTGTTTGTGTTTTAGGAAAGCTCAAGCAAGAAAGGAAGTCCTATACGAAGGAACCGTGCTACCTTAATTGACATGCAAACGAGACTACGCGGAGTCTAGCAAACCTAGGGGATACAATCACACCATACAAACATATACAGCATGAAATAAACACACCAACAAGGGGCTCAAACATCAGGGTTAGGCTTTAGTCGAGGGGTCATATCAACCTCAACAAACAAGCCTCTGTATCGGGGTCAGGTTAGCTCTTAACCTTGCCATTGAGGGGCTAAGGTGAAGCTAGATGAAAGGTGATGAGGGGTGTGCCTCATTGCTTCTATCTCAAGTCCGAGAGAGCATGTAAATATAAGAATGTGGGGGAGTTCAGAAAGATGGAACTCTTTCCCCAATTGGACTCGATAGATCTTGGGTTTGGATCTCAATGCTACAACCATGTAATGGGAGCAAGGAGAAGACTCACAGAATAGTGGGGGATAGATTGCTTATCCCTACCTTCCACCCATTGCCTCAAGTGAGGACTTTTCCTGCTTGGGACAAATATAAACATACACAAGCATTGCCTCTTAAGGAGGACTTCAGACATTTGCCCGGCCCGGTAACAGCCGGGTCTCCAGACTACATGAAGAAGAAAGTGCAATACCTCAATGCTAATTGCTTATAAGCAAAGCAATACAAGTTCTTAAGAGAACTGAGCAACTAGGGGTACCTGGAAATAGTCAAACAGAATCAGCATCCCAACATAAACAAAACAACAACAATAAGAATCAATCAACAATCAAACAATGATGTACATAGCACCAAGTCCATGTGAACCAAGCACCCTACAACACGAACAAATTAGTATACAATGATCAAAGTAAACAACTCAATTATGCATCAACCTCCTTAAGGCACTAGCTTTTTAACCTGAAAAGTCAAAGTCAAGCTCAAACGTAAGTAACGAGACCACTAGGCCAAGCCTAGGGTCCAAAGGAGGGAAAAATCTTAAAACAGCAAGCAAATCATGATCAAAACCAAGATATTTCAATTACAAAGGGACCCCAATTGGTCTCATATCCAAACCATACACCAATTTCATTTTATGTACAATCTAAGGCAAAGTAAGCAATGTAGAATCACATATGGACAACCAGAATGATTACATCCAAAAAAATACCAAAACAGCATAGAAAATTCCACAAAAATTATATCCTAAACAGAGGACATTCAACAAGCTACATGTCAATTTTTATGCCATTTGGACTAGCGGAGCTACGGGAATTAATTCAACATGTTAGGACATGCAAAAACACAACCAAATGAAGTCACAAAATATACACTAACTTCAATCAAATGGTAAACAGCGAAATTAAATGGGAAATTAGTAGGACCAAAGCCAAATGAAAGCTACACATGTTAGAAACTACTCCGCCAAATTTCATGTTCATAGGGTTAGGGATGAGGATATGGCAACATAGGAAAAAATGTTACACAAGCAAAACCCTAAAGATGCTAAGCAGCAAACAAAATTCCAAATTAATTAGAAAATGGATTATTAAAATCCACAAAAATTCACATTGAAGGTTAACATGTCAAAGGTGTCTCATGCAAAAAATCAAAACCATAGGCCATATGGAAGCATGGAAAAATAATTCATAAACTCAGCATATCAAAGTGTGACACATATTGTCACACTCAAAAAGAATTAATCACATCTAGCAAACCAGAGGTCCAAAAATTACAAATCATATGTCAAAAATTCCAGGAGAGGGTCAAGAATCATCCTCTAAAATTTCAATTCATTTGGATAAGGCATGGTCATTTTATAATTAAAATAGCAAAACACATGAATATTGCACACCTTATGAACATCCCTATGCCAATTTAAATTTCTACCAAGCACAATTTCAATTTCCATGTCTAAAAAATAATAGATTAAAAATGGAGATTTACAAAAAAAGTCTCAGATTATTTGGATGAATATTGGTGATTTATGATTTTTAGAAGTTTCTAAGATTTATTGAATGATTATTTAGGTGGAATTAGGATTAATTAATTAAATTATGTCTGCTGGTGGCAAATTAGTAATTACTTAATACCAAGCCAAAACGCAGCGTGTAATTTAAATGAGGTGGCGGCGTTCTATTGGTTCTAGCGCGCGAAAACACAAATTTGAACGGAGGCCAGGCAGCGAAGGATCAAAACACGGATTTTCCAGAAATCTTTGACGTTCATCATCGTCCTTGAAGTTCTTCATCTGCAGATTAGGTCATGAACGAATTCTAACGAAAACGCATAAGCGATACACCGTTAGAACCGGCGTCAACTCAGGATCACGAATATGGCTTCGATTTCGTCCAGAGATTCAAGCATGAAGCGAATCGCGCGAAAGAAGAAAATGCATCTAAACTTTAATCAACGATAACTTAAACAATTCTTAGTGAAATTACAAACCACAAACTTCAGAGTAATCTACAATGATCGTTCTACCAAATCCCTAACAAAATTGGAACAATTACGAGATTCGATTCCAACCTTCTTGGAGCTAGCAGTGTGGATTCCGCGCGATTGAGGCTTGAATGGCGAAAACAGATGAAGAATATTGTTGTGGAAGGTGAATGATGATGAATCTTTAGCTCCAGCACGCTTGAATCAACAGATTTCGTTGACTGCCATGGAAGAACCTTCTTACAACAGTTGCGAATTGGCTTCGGTTTTGCTTCAATCTTGATCAACAGAAGCTCAACAACACCTGCAGGTTATGGATCAACAAAGAAATCGCACAAAGATTGCTAAGATCTTGATGAAATGACCAAAAAAGTGTTGTGAAAAATTGGAGCAAAATGAGAGAATTTGGGAGAATTTGCTTGAGATTTTCTGTTGAATTGTGATTTGTGATTAGTCCGTCCAATTTCTGTTAGAGATTAAGTATATATACCAAGCTCTTAATCCACCAATAAATCATGATTAGGGAAAAATGGTGATTAGCCAATGTGAGTTTATGTGCATTTTGGCTCTTATGCCCTTGGAATGGTTAGAAGCATTGTAGCAGCAATTTCTCACTTTGAACAAGTTGCAAATCCCATTTGGAAGCTGATAGAATTGGTCTCATGTTCAAATTCCTCATACTTTGCATTTTGGACCATTTTGCCCCTCACTTTTAATTAGTTCACTTCAAAAATGACCTTTTGCATTTAGCACTTTTGGAAAAATCCAATTATGCACCATGAAAGTACATATTAAATGGAGTTTGTGCATATGAAGAACTTGCAATTTGGACAATCCATGTGGAAGTTATGCCCTCCTGATTACGGGTCATTTCTGAAATTCACTGAGCCCTAATTTTCCAACCATGCATTGGATTTTCATGTTCTTAGACTTTTTGGAAAGGTGAGATCAAGATCTTCAACTTTCATGTTGGACAAATTTTGATTTGAAGCTTTCTTGATGAAGTAATATTTGGGAGAAAAACTTTCCATTTTGGGCAACTGAAATTACAGGTCACCTGCTATTTTCGGAAACTTTCTGTCTGACCTCCCAATCTTCAACCTTGGTCTTTGATATGTCAAATGAGACTCATATGGACATGAATGAGGCCTTTCAAACCATTTCCCACCTTCCAATCCATAAAATCGGACACAGTTGACCACAGTTGACTTTCTAGGGTTTCTGGTTGACTGAACAATGACTGGTGACTTCTGAGCATCCAACCTTTGGCCAAACAACTTCAAAATGATCCTTAGACCCTATGAGCTTGATAAATCAACCCTAGGGCCTTGTCCCAATGAAAATGGCACTCACTTGCTTGATTGACTGATTCTCCTGATCATTCTGACCCAATCCATCAATTGAGCTTGCACTTGGGCAAATGGACAATGCAATGTTATGCAGTGGACATTGTTAATGCTATGCCCTAATATGAAATGAATGTACAAATGGGAGGGTGCAAATTTGAGGTGCTACAGCTGCCCCTATTCAATCAACTGGGAACCCGAATGGATGAGAGCAACAGCTGTCAGACTTTCAGGGTAAACAGGGATTGAATACCAAGTACCGTAGAATTTGCACACTGCTGGGAAATTCTTGTTGTTGTTTTTTTTGTTTTTTTTTCTTTTCTATCTTCTCTTCAAAAGCACAACCACATCCAGACATCGGCACACGATGAATGGGGAACAGAAATCATTTCAACTAGATGCCAACGGACAACTAGGAAAAACTCAACGTTTACCAAGACCAACGGAGAGGTAAATCAACTCTACTAGGGATAGCCAGGAAAGGATACAACCATACGTCAGCGGACGTAATGGGGAAAAACTCAACGTTTACCAAGACCAACGGAGAGGTAGCCAGACATCATCGGATGAATGGGAAGAGAGATACAACCATACGTCAGCGGACGAAATGGGGAAAAACTCCACGTTTACCAAGACCAACGGAGAGGTAACCAGACATCATCGGATGAATGGGAAGACTCGACCAGACGTCATAGGACGAAAGGGAGAAGCTCGACGTTTATCGACACCAACGGAGAAGGAGAAAACTCAGCCAGACGTCATAGGACGAAAGGGAGACTCAACGTTTATCGACACCAACGAAGAAGGAGAAAACTCAGCCAGACGTCATAGGACGAAAGGGAGACTCAACGTTTATCGACACCAACGGAGAGGAGAAAACTCAGCCAGACGTCATAGGACGAAAGGGAGACTCAACGTTTATCGACACCAACGGAGAAGGAGAAAACTCAGCCAGACGTCATAGGACGAAAGGGAGAAGGAGAAAGCCACTTCACGAGGGAAAGGCACCACAACCGGAAACCGAATAGGACGTCTACTGGGAATTTTGGTTGGGAAATCAACCAGACATTAATGAATGAATGGGAATAGGGTACACAATCAGACGTCATCGGACGAATGAGAAAAACACAACGTTTATCGAAACCAACGGGGAGGTAAATCCACTTGGGGATAGGTACAACTAGACGTCATAGGACGACTAGGAAAAACTCGACGTTTATCGACACCAACGGAGAGGAGGAAACTCTGAGGGGAATCATATGGTATTACCAAATGATCTGTAGGGAATAAGCAACTAGACATCATCGGACGACTAGGAAAAACTCGACGTTTATCGACACCAACGGAGAGGAGGTTCAACTGGGGAAGACCCTGTGGGGAAAGATATCAACTATACGCCAACGGACGCACAGGAAAAACTCGACGTTTATCGACACCAACGGAGAGGAGGAAACTCACTGGGGATCAAGGTCACGACAGAGAGTCGACGGGAAGGAACACCAAAGATACCGGGTTGTAGGTAGAAAACAGGTGACCGACCAAAACGTGAATTGGTTTGTGTTCCAAGACACTCAACATCCTGAAGAGGGCTAGAAAAGCAGTCTTGTTAGAGGATGGACATTCAATTCCACAAGGAATACGAATCTTACTCGACTGGGGAGGACGACTTCGACCCAAGAGCGCATGAGACATATTATCTATAGCCGTCAAAACGTAGATAATAGACTCGCATGGAAGATTATCCATAACCGGGTTGGTTGTTAAATGGATAAATCAGCCGACATCATCCTGAAGAGTGCAAAGGCAAACTTGTTAAAGGATGGACATTCGATTCCGAACAAAGGAATACGAATCTTACTCAACTGGGGAGGACGACTTCGACCCAAGAGCGCATGAGACATATTATCTATAGCCGTCAAAACGTAGATAATAGACTCGCATGGAAGATTATCCATAACCGGGTTGGTTGTTAAATGGATAAATCAACCGACATCATCCTGAAGAGAGCAAAGGCAAACTTGTTAAAGGATGGACATTCGATTCCGAACAAAGGAATACGAACCTTACTCTGCTGGAGAAAACAATCAAAGGACTGACCAGAGAGTGCATGAGACATATTATCTATAGCCGTCAGAACGTAGATAATATACTCGCATGGAAGATTATCCATAACCGGGTTGTAGGTTGTTAGATGGATAAACGACCGAAAAGAAAGGCATCAGGGTACCAGACTAGGTATGCAAAAGATGACCAATCAAAAAAAGGATAAAGTTGCTAACTCGGACCAAATACCCAAAAGAAAGGGGGAGACCCACTGGGGACAATACTGCTTGATCAAGGCGAGTATCCAGAGGGGAAAAGAATATCAATACGCAAATTGGATACTGATAACTGCAAAGAGGGGATTACATCTACCGGTTAGTAGGCAGAAAACCACGGAAAAGTAACCGTCATCGACTAGGATGAGCACACAGGGTTAACTCCACCAAGGGGATGAAAGTGGGATTTTACAACTACCAGCTCGTGGGTAGAAAACCACAAAGATAGGACTTACAACTACCGGTTAGTAGGTAGAGGCCCAAAAATTCTGCTGAGGATAAGATGAATGAGTGCCGGTTAGTGAGCAACTATTCATTTATGCCCCAGGGAAAAACAGGAGACAGCCACAAGGAAGCCAATTCAGGATCGATCCAAAAAGGCAAACTGAACCAAGACATCCTAATGAGGAAAGAACTCACTAGGGAAAACCCATCCTAAGGGGAGGGAACGGAAGCAACCGTCATCCACGAGGATGTATCTCAGTGGGGAAATGGCAAGAAAGGATGGACACTTTCTGCTTAAGGGGTAGACTCTACATGGAGAGATCAGACACACCCACATCTACTAGGAGGCTACTGGGTAGAACCAGGTTTTTCTTTCACCAACGGATGAGGAAATAAACCTCTCTGGGGGTACCAATCCTGAATGCCGTCAGGAGCAACTGTAGCGAAAGCGCTGTACAGACGTCGAACAAGAAGCTGCCTTTGCCGGGGAGACGGTCTGATCGGGTTAACACATGAATGCATATGTTTGAATTTTTCTATGGCGTAATGCTCCATTATGAATGGAAATGCTACGCGATTTGAGGATGCAATGATCACTACATGCAAAATGCAAAGTGAATGAAAACCCCGCTAGGGAGCCCACTGATCAAATACTCCACTCTGTGGGGAGACTCTGCTGAGGAAATCTGCTTGATGAAAACTCTGTAGGGAGAGCACTGACTTCTCACTCATGCTGGAGAACAGAGATACCAAGAATCAGCCAGATCTCTGGTGAAAATAGATAGGCATCGATGAAGTTCCTCATGTCAACCACTCTGCTGAGGACCTACCTGAGAAAATGACGGAATACTGAGACGTCAATCCTCCAAATACCGAATCGTTGCAGAAAAGCATCCGTGCCAGGGAGAGGAGAAGACTGCTCTGCTGGAGAGACGAAAATTGAAGTCTTCAGTACACCTACTGCTTGAGAACTGGCCCACGATAATGTCCAACACAACAACCTTGCTAGGGATGCCCCACGATAGGGCTCAAACAGCACTCTATTAGGGATGCCCCACCATAGGGCTAACAGAGACTTGGAGAAAACATGTTGCACTGTTGGGGACGTGAAGATGAACAACTTCAACCAACACTGCACTGAGCAACCTCGCTGAGGAGAGACCATGAAAAGGTTCTACAGGACAAAGATACAGTTATGCTCGAGCTACGAACGACTGTCTTACCCGTCGGTAATCATACCACCCTTGGGAGAGCACTGCGGGTCTCCTAGGTATCCTTTCATCATTGTGAATGTTCACTTTGTTTAAGAACAATTTTGTGAAAAATTTTGTTTATTTTGAAAACAATGATACTTTATCAATTAAAACATGCAAAACATTTGTTGAGTTGAAACAAATAAGAGTGCAAATAATGGGGTAAAAGCTCAAATCGATGTGATGGAATGGTAGTCTGCAAAGGGCGAGACTCCATAGATCTGTACAAGTTTGAAATCGGTGATATATATTGGAGAGGGCTACATTGAACATAATGACCTTTCCTCTACCATTCTGAATCTCGATGTATTCGGAGCTTCGGTCGACGACACATAGAGAATTCCTGGCGGATGACAGATATAGAACACGGTCTTGTCAAGATGCAGTTACTTGCCAAATCCCTAATTTTTGCCTAGATTGCCCCGGTGTGAGGTGCTCAATCTAGCGAGATGCAAATTCCTTTTTCAATGTCTCTAACTTTTGCCTGGATCGCCCTTTCGGGTTTTCAATCCACCGAGACGCTCCTTTTTGCCTAAGTTACCCTTTGGGGTGTTCAACTTAGCGAGCTGTTTTGCTTTTTTTTGTTTAGGCTAAGTATTTCTTGACTGCATCTGGATTCACAGGACGAGTGAACTTCTTCATCCATTGCTGTAAGTGTCAAAGCACCGCCTGAAAAGGCTCTCTTGAAAACATATGGACGTTCATAGCTTGGAGTCCACTTGCCCCTGGAATCGGGCATGAAAGACAAGACTTTCTTGAGCACAAGGTCATTTTCTCAGAACTCGAGACTCGACCTTCTAGTCGAATGCTTTCGTCACTCTCTGCTGATATAACTGACCATGACACCTGGCAGTTAATCTCTTCTTTTCGATCGAATTCAGCATCAGTCAACTTGGGACTTTGAGGGTGCTATTTTTCCTTTGTTTTTTCTTTTGATTTTGCTTTTGATTTCTTTTGATTTCTTTTGCACCCTTTCTTTCTTTGTTTTTTTTTTTTTTTTTTTTGATTGATTTTTTTTTTTTGATGCCCCAGTTGGCTGTTCTGCTGATTCTCGAGATGCAGCTGAGTGATCTTCTTTTCTTGCTCAAGAAGTCGGGAAATCTCGTCAGGAATCCCTTCAACATCATCTTCTTCTACTTCGAATACAGGGAATTCAAAATTGGGAGATGACGTCCGATCATTATGTTCAATGGGTTTGAGAAACAACCTGCATAATGATTTCGATATGAAAAACTTTTTGGAAAACAAACAAGACAATCGTTATGCAGATGAAAAGATTGCTTTTATTCCTGTTTTTAGGGTTTTTTGTGATCACCAATTTCATGCAAAAAGCGAAAAGGGAAAACAATTGGAAAAACAAATGTTTAACATGCATTTACTTGAATGAAAATATCATTGCACAAAATGTTGCCAACAATGTCATCACTTCTCCTTTTGGCATGGGAGAAGGGTTTTTAAACAAAGTGATTATTACTCTGACTCATGAACAACTGTAGGAACGCCCACAGTGACCCAATTGTGATAGATCCCACCAGGGATAACAACTGTCAGAATCTCTTGCATTAGTAGCTTCTACTTTTGAACAACCCTTTTGAAGAAAAGTCGGCGCCAGCCCAGGACTTGTTATCTTCAAGCTTGATTATCACGGGGACCCAAGTCTTCAAAGTTCAGAATACCTGACTGCACGAGGTCTTGAACCTTCATTTTCAACTGAAAGCAACTATCCACATCATGACCAGGAGCACCCGAATGATACACACAATGCTGCTCAGGCCTATACCACCACCGAGGGTTGACGGGTATAGCCGACGGGTCTCTGGGAGTAATCAAGTTCCGCTCTATCAACGAGGGATACAACTCTGCGTAAGACATAAGGATCGGATCAAAAATGACCCTCTTCCTCTCATTACTTGTACCGGCTTGATTATCATAGGGAGGCTGGTAAGCTTGCTGTTGCGGACGATGTTGCTGATGTTGATACCGCCGAGTTGGCCTTCCCTGTTGCTGTTGGGTTGCTGGAATAGTCACAGCGGCAGCTTGACGATATTGTCCTCTGTTCGCACTCCCTCGCCGGTGCACAGCATTTGTTTCACTCTCTCCCCTTTTGGGTGCCCCAGAGAATGGCTTCTTAGAATTCAACGAGCTTGAAGAGCCACGATGGCGAACCGGAATACGGGTTGCTCTGACATTAACAGTCTCTGTAGCAAGAGGCTGTCCATTGATTATGATACCCCTCAAATCATCATCCACGTCGTAGTTGTTGACGGGAATAGTGACAGCAGCAATTTGATCATTAACGGGGACCCCCTCTAGTGAAGCACGACTGGGTGGCAGAATCATGGCTTCCTGTCTCTGGGCTAAGGCTCGCAGCTCCTCTTGCCCCTGAACGACCCCTTGCATCATGGTCATGAACTGGGCCATGTTTGCCCTCATCTCAGCCAACTCAGTCTGAACCCGATCCATACTCCTCTGATGATTCGATCTGGTTGCGGTGCGGACGATGATCAACAATCCTGTCTCAGACAGGAGCCAGAGTGAGAAGTCCGAACTAGAACACCTGTTATGCAACATGTTATGATTATGATGCTAATGCATATGATGCACATGATAATGATCATTTCTCAGGCCTTCAAAGAGTCTGATTCATCTTCGAAAAAAAAGCAATCTGCAGCAACGACACAATATACAAGAGCAATGAGTACCGAGTGAAACCAACAATTTCATCTGTAAATGAGTACCCGGATCTATCAGTGAACAGACTCTGGAATGTACCTGAGAAATGATATGCATGCAGAGATCATTTTTTTTTCTCTTTTTTTCAATTTTTTTATTGATTCTTTTTTTTTGTTGATTGCGTTTCTTTTGAAAAATAAACATGCTATGATGCACATGATACAGACACGACTGGCAAGCTGTGCATATCTGGACACAGGATCGAAGCTTCGGCTCGAACTCTGATCACAACCATCTGAAACCCCAAAGTCAACTGGTCAACTGTCATCTGAACCCAATCTGAGGAACCGAGTCACCAACGGAGCAACCTTAAATTCAGCCCAGGGATCCGAAATAAACGGAACCCTCTGATCTATACCGGGGTCAAACCTCCGGCGTCCAGAAATAGAGATCCATAAATCCGGGCTGAACCATAGTCACTATCACAGCATCACAGGCAGAAACTGTGCTGGCAAACATCAAACCCGCCCCTCACAGGTGAATTCTAACAAGGTCATCCTAGGGCGGATAATAGTCTCGACTATCGGGCAGAGATACTCAATGGGTTTGCCCTTTCGGGTGTGCCATCGTAGCTCTCCTGAGATCGTCTAAACCAAAGATCCGGGAAATGATCGGTCACCAGAGTCAACAGCTCAAATGAAGTAACTCAACCAAAGAGGAATATTCCACAATGGAAAGCACTATCAGATGAACCTCGTCCGGCTTGTGGTATGTCACGTTACAACATCATGCTGATTTAGCAAATGAGGAATGTGAGACCCACACTAATCCTAGGTGTATACTCGGGCCTGGGTTTTAGCCCCACTCAGAACACCCACCCCAGACAGAAGAACCACCTGCACAGGAGACAGTTCAATGACAGTATGATGCATGCAAACATACATGCAAACAATAAATGCAAACAATAAATGCACATATATACAATGAGTGCAATAAATAACAGCACAAAGCAACCAAGACCCTAACCTAGAGAGCGCTAGGAGAGACTCGCTTAGGGAAGATGGACCAGCACAGGTCAACTTCTTTCACTCCCCAGCAGAGTCGCCAGCTGTCGCATTACGCGAAAAACCGGCGGGAAACAAGAACAACAGAGCCGCCACCGTGCGTTATTTATCCCAAAAGAGGGAAAGGAAACGCTCGAAGTAAAACTGGAAAAGACGTGGTCTCGCGACCAAAGAGAATGGGATCGGGAGTCGGTTATGCGAAGGGAAGGTATTAGCACCCCTACGCGTCCGTCGTACTCGACGAGATCCACGCACAATAGGAAGGAAAATGGTTGCTGAAACACTGCTCAAATACACATCTATACAGGCTGAAGGAGACACAAGAAAACAAACAAGACCGACTCGGCAGGACATCGTATCCTGGGCCTACTTAGTCTATCAAGCATAGACATCAGAGTCAAAGTAGTTCGGACGGGGGAAACGACACATGCTCGCTAGGATATTGCATCCTATGCATACGTATCTCCTTTGGACGAAGGAGAATCAGAGCATTCGTAGCTCGGCTGACACGCACACCAACAAATACAGGCAGAGGCAAACGTGGAGCCTGAATGCCAATCACTGGACTTACATCAGCATCCGAACCAAAACACACACAAGAAGGTAAACGTGGAGCCTGAATGCCAATCACTGGGCTTACATCAGCATCCGAACCAAAACACACACAAGGAGGCAAACGTGGAGCCTGAATGCCAATCACTGGGCTTACATCAGCATCCGAACCAACACAGGAAGAAGAAGGGTCTCGATTGCACCTAGGGCAAGAGAAAGGGGAGGTCTCAATCGCAACGAGGGCGAGAGAAAAGAATTAGTGTTAGTTGTTAGTCAAACTCGATAAGACATCGCATCTCGTGCCTACGTATCTCATCTGGACATGAGAATCAGAGTTGCCGTAGTTCGGCTAAACTATTCCTGTTGGTTTGTGTTTTTTAGGTGGACAACGTCACTACACAATCTACCGGATGCTCGACCTTTGGAGACTCACTCACCTGTAGTAGAAGGAGTGGACGTATCCTTAAGAGGGGATAATGTTTGTTTGTGTTTTAGGAAAGCTCAAGCAAGAAAGGAAGTCCTATACGAAGGAACCGTGCTACCTTAATTGACATGCAAACGAGACTACGCGGAGTCTAGCAAACCTAGGGGATACAATCACACCATACAAACATATACAGCATGAAATAAACACACCAACAAGGGGCTCAAACATCAGGGTTAGGCTTTAGTCGAGGGGTCATATCAACCTCAACAAACAAGCCTCTGTATCGGGGTCAGGTTAGCTCTTAACCTTGCCATTGAGGGGCTAAGGTGAAGCTAGATGAAAGGTGATGAGGGGTGTGCCTCATTGCTTCTATCTCAAGTCCGAGAGAGCATGTAAATATAAGAATGTGGGGGAGTTCAGAAAGATGGAACTCTTTCCCCAATTGGACTCGATAGATCTTGGGTTTGGATCTCAATGCTACAACCATGTAATGGGAGCAAGGAGAAGACTCACAGAATAGTGGGGGATAGATTGCTTATCCCTACCTTCCACCCATTGCCTCAAGTGAGGACTTTTCCTGCTTGGGACAAATATAAACATACACAAGCATTGCCTCTTAAGGAGGACTTCAGACATTTGCCCGACCCGGTAACAGCCGGGTCTCCAGACTACATGAAGAAGAAAGTGCAATACCTCAATGCTAATTGCTTATAAGCAAAGCAATGCAAGTTCTTAAGAGAACTGAGCAACTAGGGGTACCTGGAAACAGTCAAACAGAATCAGCATCCCAACATAAACAAAACAACAACAATAAGAATCAATCAACAATCAAACAATGATGTACATAGCACCAAGTCCATGTGAACCAAGCACCCTACAACACGAACAAATTAGTATACAATGATCAAAGTAAACAACTCAATTATGCATCAACCTCCTTAAGGCACTAGCTTTTTAACCTGAAAAGTCAAAGTCAAGCTCAAACGTAAGTAACGAGACCACTAGGCCAAGCCTAGGGTCCAAAGGAGGGAAAAATCTTAAAACAGCAAGCAAATCATGATCAAAACCAAGATATTTCAATTACAAAGGGACCCCAATTGGTCTCATATCCAAACCATACACCAATTTCATTTTATGTACAATCTAAGGCAAAGTAAGCAATGTAGAATCACATATGGACAACCAGAATGATTACATCCAAAAAAATACCAAAACAGCATAGAAAATTCCACAAAAATTATATCCTAAACAGAGGACATTCAACAAGCTACATGTCAATTTTTATGCCATTTGGACTAGCGGAGCTACGGGAATTAATTCAACATGTTAGGACATGCAAAAAACAACCAAATGAAGTCACAAAATATACACTAACTTCAATCAAATGGTAAACAGCGAAATTAAATGGGAAATTAGTAGGACCAAAGCCAAATGAAAGCTACACATGTTAGAAACTACTTCGCCAAATTTCATGTTCATAGGGTTAGGGATGAGGATATGGCAACATAGGAAAAAATGTTACACAAGCAAAACCCTAAAGATGCTAAGCAGCAAACAAAATTCCAAATTAATTAGAAAATGGATTATTAAAATCCACAAAAATTCACATTGAAGGTTAACATGTCAAAGGTGTCTCATGCAAAAAATCAAAACCATAGGCCATATGGAAGCATGGAAAAATAATTCATAAACTCAGCATATTAAAGTGTGACACATATTGTCACACTCAAAAAGAATTAATCACATCTAGCAAACCAGAGGTCCAAAAATTACAAATCATATGTCAAAAATTCCAGGAGAGGGTCAAGAATCATCCTCTAAAATTTCAATTCATTTGGATAAGGCATGGTCATTTTATAATTAAAATAGCAAAACACATGAATATTGCACACCTTATGAACATCCCTATGCCAATTTAAATTTCTACCAAGCACAATTTCAATTTCCATGTCTAAAAAATAATAGATTAAAAATGGAGATTAACAAAAAAAGTCTCAGATTATTTGGATGAATATTGGTGATTTATGATTTTTAGAAGTTTCTAAGATTTATTGAATGATTATTTAGGTGGAATTAGGATTAATTAATTAAATTATGTCTGCTGGTGGCAAATTAGTAATTACTTAATACCAAGCCAAAACGCAGCGTGTAATTTAAATGAGGTGGCGGCGTTCTATTGGTTCTAGCGCGCGAAAACACAAATTTGAACGGAGGCCAGGCAGCGAAGGATCAAAACACGGATTTTCCAGAAATCTTTGACGTTCATCATCGTCCTTGAAGTTCTTCATCTGCAGATTAGGTCATGAACGAATTCTAACGAAAACGCATAAGCGATACACCGTTAGAACCGGCGTCAACTCAGGATCACGAATATGGCTTCGATTTCGTCCAGAGATTCAAGCATGAAGCGAATCGCGCGAAAGAAGAAAATGCATCTAAACTTTAATCAACGATAACTTAAACAATTCTTAGTGAAATTACAAACCACAAACTTCAGAGTAATCTACAATGATCGTTCTACCAAATCCCTAACAAAATTGGAACAATTACGAGATTCGATTCCAACCTTTCTTGGAGCTAGCAGTGTGGATTCCGCGCGATTGAGGCTTGAATGGCGAAAACAGATGAAGAATATTGTTGTGGAAGGTGAATGATGATGAATCTTTAGCTCCAGCACGCTTGAATCAACAGATTTCGTTGACTGCCATGGAAGAACCTTCTTACAACAGTTGCGAATTGGCTTCGGTTTTGCTTCAATCTTGATCAACAGAAGCTCAACAACACCTGCAGGTTATGGATCAACAAAGAAATCGCACAAAGATTGCTAAGATCTTGATGAAATGACCAAAAAAGTGTTGTGAAAAATTGGAGCAAAATGAGAGAATTTGGGAGAATTTGCTTGAGATTTTCTGTTGAATTGTGATTTGTGATTAGTCCGTCCAATTTCTGTTAGAGATTAAGTATATATACCAAGCTCTTAATCCACCAATAAATCATGATTAGGGAAAAATGGTGATTAGCCAATGTGAGTTTATGTGCATTTTGGCTCTTATGCCCTTGGAATGGTTAGAAGCATTGTAGCAGCAATTTCTCACTTTGAACAAGTTGCAAATCCCATTTGGAAGCTGATAGAATTGGTCTCATGTTCAAATTCCTCATACTTTGCATTTTGGACCATTTTGCCCCTCACTTTTAATTAGTTCACTTCAAAAATGACCTTTTGCATTGAGCACTTTTGGAAAAATCCAATTATGCACCATGAAAGTACATATTAAATGGAGTTTGTGCATATGAAGAACTTGCAATTTGGACAATCCATGTGGAAGTTATGCCCTCCTGATTACGGGTCATTTCTGAAATTCACTGAGCCCTAATTTTCCAACCATGCATTGGATTTTCATGTTCTTGGACTTTTTGGAAAGGTGAGATCAAGATCTTCAACTTTCATGTTGGACAAATTTTGATTTGAAGCTTTCTTGATGAAGTAATATTTGGGAGAAAAACTTTCCATTTTGGGCAACTGAAATTACAGGTCACCTGCTATTTTCGGAAACTTTCTGTCTGACCTCCCAATCTTCAACCTTGGTCTTTGATATGTCAAATGAGACTCATATGGACATGAATGAGGCCTTTCAAACCATTTCCCACCTTCCAATCCATAAAATCGGACACAGTTGACCACAGTTGACTTTCTAGGGTTTCTGGTTGACTGAACAATGACTGGTGACTTCTGAGCATCCAACCTTTGGCCAAACCACTTCAAAATGATCCTTAGACCCTATGAGCTTGATAAATCAACCCTAGGGCCTTGTCCCAATGAAAATGGCACTCACTTGCTTGATTGACTGATTCTCCTGATCATTCTGACCCAATCCATCAATTGAGCTTGCACTTGGGCAAATGGACAATGCAATGTTATGCAGTGGACATTGTTAATGCTATGCCCTAATATGAAATGAATGTACAAATGGGAGGGTGCAAATTTGAGGTGCTACAAGTGGTACTTGGAGACTTGAAGAAAATATAGAAGAATACTGAAGCGCTGCGCTGCAAAAACTTGACAAAGTTTATTTGAAAAGCTATCATTTTTCTATATAGTTTTTCTTTAAGTATTTGTTTATCATTTGTATAAAATCTTCTTGTATTGAAGCATCTTGTAACACAGAGAATATTATTTAAACTGTTTGTTTGATTCCTTAAGGAGGTTATCCTTTAGAAGACAAATAAGGTTATTCTTTATGAGTCCTTAAGGAGACTAGGGTATAGTTGGATCCTTGAGAAGACAAAGAAGGGTATTCTTTTTTATTATTGTAATATGTTGATTATAGTGGATTAAATCCTTGTGTATAAGGAAAAATCACCATGGCGAGTGGACTAGAGTAACTTTGAGTTTCAAGCGAACCAAGATAAAAATACTTGTGTTTTTATCTCTTTGTTATTAACTTGTTAGTGGTGTTCTTGTTTTGGAAAAAGATTTTTCTTGTAAAACCCAATTCAAACGGCCCTTTCTTGTGTTTTTAACACCTTCAGTTGACATTAGAGGTTCGGTTCTGATTGTGATAAAAGCTTTATCAACATTTCACCATGTTCAGCACCAGTCCAATTTGTGTGAGAAACAATGGCCGCTGCTAATGTTGTTAACAATAATGAAAGAGATTATTACAATGCAAAACCATCAATCTTTGATGGTGAGAAATTTGATTATTGGAAAGATAGAATATAAAGTTTCTTTCTTGGTTACGATGTTGATCTATGGGATCTTGTAGTCGATGGCCACGTTTGCCCAGTTAATGCTGAAGGAAATATTAAAGCAAGAAGTTCTATGACTAATCAACACAAGAAATATTTCAAAAATCATCAAAAAGCCAAAACTATATTCCTAAATGTTATTACTTATACTGAGTATGAGAAGATAACAAACAGAGATTCTGCCAAGTCCATTTTTGACTCTCTGAGGATGACTCATGAGAGAAATTCTCAAGTAAAGGAGACAAAGGTTTTGGCCTTAATCTATAAATACGTGACATTTAAAATGGAAGATGATAAAACAATTGAGACTATGTTCTCAAGGTTTCAGATGTTTGTTGCAGGACTGGAGGTTCTGGACAAAGGATCCTCTATATTTGACCATGTCAAAAAGACTATTAGAATTCTTCCTAAAAAATGGAGACCTATGGTAACTGCTTTGAAGTTGGCAAAGAATATCAATAATATCAGTTTTGAAGAACTTGTTAGTTCTTTAAAAAGCCAAAAGATTGAGCTCGAAGAAGATGATCCTCAGAAGAGATGTAAATTTGTTGCCCTAAAATCTAAGCCTGAGAAGACAAGAGCCTATCAAGTTAAGGAAGAATCAGAAGGATCTGATGAAGACTCAGAAGATGATGATGAGTTGTCTCTAATTCCAAAGAGAGTCAACAGACTCTGGAAGCACAAGAAAAATGACCAAGGAAAGTTCAGAGGAGCCGGAAGGACTGCTGGTCATTTTGATTCTTCGTCTGGACAGAAGAAGCAAGGTTCTAGAAAAGAAGTTATTTGCTTCGAGTGCAAGGAGTCAGGCCACTACAAAAATGATTGTCCTAAGCTGAAAAAGGACAGAAGCCCTAAGAAGAATTTTTCCAAAGGCAAGAACGGGTTGATGGCCACATGGGATGACTTAGAATCCGAAGAAGATTCTGATGAAGAAAAAGTCAACGTTGCATTGATGGCAACTACAGATGATCCCAAAGGTTCTAAAGAATCAAAAGACAAGGTATTATCAGAATCTGAATCTGACTCCGATTCTGAATAGGTGTTTTCTAACCTGTCTCATTCTGATCTTGAATCATGTCTCTCTGAAATGCTGGAAAAGCACCCGAGTCTTTAGAGTAAATACAAGGACCTTAAACAATAAAATGGGCTATCTCATCCATTCAAAATAAAATGCAACTATAACTCATATAATAGTAAAGAGGTTGGAAAACTTTAGGGTACACGGTTTCTATTTAGCTTTCCAATATATAGTATTGGAGCAGTCTTCAGAAAAGGGGAGACAGACACATATGTATCTCTTATCATCAAGTTTCTTAAACCAAATGGGAGTATGCTGGGTCACATTACGAAGAAGCTTTTAGGATCTCGACACGCATAGGTGATCCACCATGGCCATCTCCCTTAATATCAACCTCCATAACAACAATATCTGTGTGAGGGGAAAACTTATCCTTCTAACCCTGAATAGTAGATGGACCTCCTCCAACTCCTTCAAGGCGTAAAATCTTGATAGGGTATAGATTTTATTGTCCTAATCATAGTACGAGAACAATTGAGTCTGATAATGCTCGGTTTATTGAAAATGTTCAGTCCAGTGGGAGTGAGAAATCACATAAAGTGGATATTATGGAGACTCGTGAAGAATATTCTTCGACTACAGAGTCTTCTCATGTTGTTGTCCCTCTGGTTGTGGTACCGTCATGCAACACACATAGACAACACATTAATATTCAAAATCCACCAAATGAACATATAATTGATGAACCGATTGACAATGTACAAGTCGCAAATGAGCAAGAACAAGTGAATGAAGAAACACGAGAAATAACAGTAAGAAGGTATGAAAGGCAAAGAAGACTAGCTCTTTTGAAAGATTATGTTATTTATTCACTTGAACATGAATGTGACTTGAGCATCGATAAGGACCCAATCTCATTCACACAAGCCATGGAAAATGACAATTCTGAAAATTGGATCAATGCTATGAAAGAAGAGTTAAAATCAATGGATGACAATAATGTATGGGATCTAGTTGAGTTTCCTAAAGGTTCAAAACGGGTTGGTGTCGCATCCGCGAAAAACAACCGGCGGGCTGAAACAAAAACAACACAGAGCCGCCACCGCGCGTTATTTATCCCAAAATAGGGAAAGGAAACGCTCAGAGTAAACCTAGGAAAAGCATGGTCTCGCGACCAAAGAGAAACGGTAAGGGAGTCGGTTACGCAAGGGGAAGGTATTAGCACCCCTCACGTCCGTCGTACTCGACGGGATCCACGCTCTAAAGAAAGAAAAGGTTGCTAAAACAAACATCACACACACACTAAAGACAACGCAGGTGGGATTAAGAGGAGGGGCTCGCTAGGACATCGCATCCTATGCCTACGTATCTCGTCTGGAACGAGAATCAGAGTTGCTGTAGTTCGGCTCACGCACGCCAAACAAGCAAACACAAACATAGGCAAACTGGGAGCCTGAATGCCAATCACTGGACTTACATCAGCATCTGAACCAAAACACACACAAGAAGGCAAACGTGGAGCCCGAAAGCCAATCACTGGACTTACATCGGCATCCGAACCAAACACACGCACACTGGAACCCGAATGTCACTCGATGGACTTACATCAGCTTCCAAGCACACAACAACCAAACGAGTTAATAGGGAGTCGGGAACTCGAGCCTATAACCGTCAAGCACACACACAAAAAGAAAAAAAAGTGCCCGGAGAGACCTCGCACGGTCTCCTGCCTACGTACCTCATCTGGTATGAGGATCAGGGCGACGTAGTTCCCCTGAAAGGGAAAGAAATTCTAGCCAGAAACCAAGGGGAGACACACTACCAGGGAGCTGTACTCGAGCCTAGTGTTATCATGCATCATTGCCCTATGTTGTGGTTTCTACCTACTTGCACAACAGTAAGCTAATCCTATCCAGGAAGAAAGCAAGCATGCAAGCATCAATCGAAATAAAACAAACATTTCATATAGCACACACTATATCCAGTCAAGTGAGGCTCAAACAAGGGTGGACTGCCGAGGCAAGTCATCTGTACAGAGGTAGTGTTAGCTCTTAACCTTGCCATTGAGGGGCTAAGGTGAAGCAGATGAAAGGTGAGTGAAGATTAGACTTCACAGCTCTTATCCCTGGCCAGGGAGAGCTTCAGACAAAGGAGCGTGGGTCCAGAATGGAGGGACCCTTCTACGCTCAAGACTCTGACTCGACTGTGCAACAACACAAGATCTTGGGTTAATGTCCCAATGCATCAACACAGTGGTGTGAGCAGAGGGACGACTCAACAGAATAGCGGGGGATAGATTGCATATCCCTTGGGTTCCGCCAATTGCCTCATAGAGGTCTTTACCTGCTTGGCACAAAAGTAAACAATCACAAACATCGCCTCTTAAGGAGGACTTCAGACAGTTGCCTGGCTAAATAACAAGCCAGGTCTTCCAGACTACATGGAGACAAGAGAGTCTACCTCTACTGGTTTATAAAACCAAGCAGCAGCATAACAAGTTCTTAAAGAACTAAAGCGACTTAATGTACCTGAAATCAATCAAGTATCATCAGTACTCAGACAAACCAATAGTAAACAGCAAATGCTAATCTGTACAGTCAAACACAAACTAATGCACACAAGTGCAAGCCATGAGCTCAAACTCAAGCATCACACCCTACAACACAAAGCCAATGTTAGTTTACAACATCAAACAAAACTCAATTTAATCAGCTTGCAATTTTCTCCTTAAGCCTTTTGCATTTCAACCTGAAAATCCAAACCAACCATGAGAAACAAGACCACTAGGCCAAGCCTAGGGTCCAAAGGGGATGAAAAAATCAAAACAGCAAGTGAAAATTATCCAAAATCACATTCAAACAATTTAGAAACAAATGCAATTGGTCCCATGCTCATATCAATCACCCTTATCATTTCATGACCTAAAAGGTACAAACTAGGCAATGTGCAACCTCAAAAGACCAAACAGAACTATCTCAACCAAAAGCATACCAAAACAATTCAATTAATTCCACAAAAATTCACCTCTAAACAGGACACATTCAATGGATAGCATGTCAAATTTCAGCTCAATTGGACAAAAGGAAGTAGGTCAATGAAAATCAAGAAGTTCAGACAATTTCAAACAAGCCAACACAAGGTATCCAAACAATCATCAACTTCCAAAAATCATAAAACAGTGACAATACAAGATAAATGAATGGGATCAAAACCACAATGACCTATAATGTGTCTACAATGCTCATACCAAATTTCACATCCATCCAATACAATATGAGAATTTCACAAACAAAATACAATCATGTGTCACAAAATGTCACAAAATGGTCCAACAGAAGAGAAAATCACAATCAATTAGAAAATGCCATCAAAAATTCCAGAAAAAATCTCATGTGATCTCAACATACATATGATCATGAACACAAAATTTCAGCTCAATTCAACATCCCTAAGCATTTTAAATAAAATCATGAAATTGACCTAGCTTGGTGTGACACAAATTGTCACACCTCTAATCAAAATTCATATCTCTTCAACCAAGTATCCAAAAATCACAAACTCTACATGAAAATCACCATCAACATGTCCAGAACAAGCACAAAAAATTTCATTCATTTCTTTGAAAGTATCATCATTTCATGAAGGATATGGCAAGACATACACAAATGTGACACATACAATCCAACCCTAGGCATTTTAATTTTCTACACATGCAAAAATTCCACAAAAATCATGATTAAATTCTACACATCATCAGGAATATCATGCAAAAAGTCTCACAAATTTTGGATAAAAAATGAGCTCTCTATGAATTTCTAAAGATCATGCAACAAAATGTAAAATGAAATGAAAAAAGAAATGAAATAATTGGAATTAAATTCAGATAATGGCAAACTTGTAATTCTGATCAACTAATCCTAAACGACGCCGTTCCAAAAAGAAGCGCTGGCGTGTTTCTATTGGACCGGGAATGGCGGTAAACAACTTTCAAACATCCACAACCAAAACACAAGATCAAACGCGTACTGTGCCTTGTTCTTCACCATGAACAATCATAAAATTCCAGAAAATTGAAGAACAACAAATCGTAACCAAAATCAACATGCTATACATCAAAATGACCGTCTTCCAACAAGGATCATGAACATGTAATTGATTTAACCTAACTCTCAACATAGCGACGGGATCGAGCAAAATAAGATACGAGCACAAAACTTCAAATCATGATTTCTCTCACCACACTCAATCAATTCGCAAACTATGAACATCATGTGATTCTACATTGAAAGATCTTTAAAACGCATATCATGATTTGAGCAAAGGTGAAATTCGAAAATTGACCTTGTGATTATGGCAGTGCGCGATTTGGATGTTTCAAGGTGTAATTTGCCAAAACAGATGGAGATTGACGTATAGGAAGATGATTGGAGAAAGATCCTCAGCTCAACGATGCTCCAACTGCAAGAATGAAGAAATTTCCATTGATGTGCAAGCTTTGGACAGTTGAGATTCTTGATGCTTTTGCCACGGATTTGTCAAAACAGATGTGGATTAAGGCTTGTAGAAGATGAACCAAAGAAGAATCATTCGATTTGATGAAGAAATGATGAAGAATTGTTGAAAAAAGTGATGAAGTTCTTGAGAGAATTTGAGAGGTTTTGGTGAAATTCAGTTACAGATCTTGGTGAATGTGATTGTGGTTAACCAATTCTGTTAGGATTAATGATATATACCCCTGCTAATCCATTTCCTTAATCACAATTAACAAAACCAAGTGATTAGTGTTAATTGCATTTTCAATGAAAGTCCAAAAATGACCTTCTCCAATTATGCACCATGACAGCTCATGACAGTTCACACAAGTCACATTTTGCATTTGGAGTGTGTTGGCATTGGTCTCATGTCCAAATTCCAAGTATTTCTCAAAATCACATGTTCACACCAAAAATACACTTAAATCCACTTGAAATTTGACTTTTTGCCTTGACCATTTTTAATGAATTTTGATCATACACCATGAAAGTACATGTGAAATGGGGTTTGCTCATAAAAAGATCATCCATTTTGGACATTCCATGTGAAAGTTATGCCACTTTGATTATAGGCCTTTTTGGAAAATGAATGGACCATAACTTGTCAACCATACATGGGAATTTCAAGTTCTTGGACTTTTTGGAAAGGTGAGAGCAAAATCTACAACTTTCATGTTGGACAAATTTTCATTTGAAGCTTTTTTGGACATGTAATTTTGAAGTGAAAAACTTTCCATTTTTGGAAACTTCCATTACAAGTCACTTTCTATTTTTGGCAATTTTTCTCCTGACTTTATTTTCTCCATTCTTGATGTTTTAAATGTCAAATGAAACTTGTTTCAACATGAATGAAGTGTATCCAACTCTCTCCCACCTCCAAATCCATAAAATCAAGCACAGTTGACCACAGTTGACTTTTTCAACTGATAGATGAATTTGGCAATGCACTGATCCAGCTGAGCCCCAATCCTCTGATGAAATGGCTCAATGATGAACCCCCTAGCTTCCATAAGCTCAATATAATCACATGATGATCTCTATATCCATTGTAGACCCCATCTCCTTGCCATGCCCTGATTGGCCCAATGCAGATGATTAGGGTTGACCAGTGGTCAAAACCCTAATCTCAAGGTATCTGATCAATCTTCTTGACCTTCTAGATGATAACAAGACCATGATGATGATGATGTATCATTCTAACCAAGATGAAGACCAATCTCCTTGAGAATCAAAACCCTAATTTGGACCACAACCCTCAGATGATTAGTGATCCAGTCCAATGAAACCCTAGCTTGCATACATCAACCTTTTATCTTCTGACCAAGACCTAGGAGGATGACTTGCTCCATGTAGCCACATGATATGCAATTATGCAATGCCTAATGACCTAAGAATGATATGCAAATATGTTAAGCTAGTCCCAAGAGAGGAGGGCAAATTTTGAGGTGTTACAGCTGCCCCTATTCAATCCACTGTGAACCTGTCGATATGAATAGCCTCGGCTTTCAGATGATCAGGATGAAGAGTGATTGAATACCCAGAACAGACGAACAATTTGCACTCTGATGGGATATAATTAACAATGCCTGTCAGAATCGGCGAAGAACACAATCTTGAAAGAAAAATCCGTCTGGTACGGAGAAAGTCGGCTTGAATACCGAAATAACATGTCGACCTGGATACCAAAATAAATGGTAACGCAGGGATAACCACGGCCTGAACACCACATATCCGCTGGGGATTATTATCTTTTTTTTTCGCTTTTACTTTTTCTTGAACCCCGAAGTTTTTTCTGATAATTGCTCTCTTTTCATTTTCTTGAACCCCAAAATTTTCTTCCGCGCAAGTGATCCCTGATCACTGCATTTGAACCCCATTCTCCTGTTTGCCAACATAATGAACCCCATTCTCCAGAAAACACCTCGTGTCTTCTTTTCTCCATTTGAACCCCAGTCGCCTGACGATAACTTGCGATCGCCATTGTGAACCCCATTCTCCAGAAAATGTCGCAACATTTCCCTTTCTCCATTTGAACCCCATTCTCCAGAAAACACCTCGTGTCTTCTTTTCTCCATTTGAACCCCAGTCGCCTGACGATAACTTGCGATCGCCATTGTGAACCCCATTCTCCAGAAAATGTCGCAACATTTCCCTTTCTCCATTTGAACCCCATTCTCCAGAAAACACCTCGTGTCTTCTTTTCTCCATTTGAACCCCAGTCGCCTGACGATAACTTGCGATCGCCATTGTGAACCCCATTCTCCAGAAAATGTCGCAACATTTCCCTTTCTCCATTTGAACCCCATTCTCCACTTTCTTGTGATAATTCCGCTGGCAATGTCGGAAATAACACCAAACACCACTCTGAGGGCGACATATCAGAGGGTACACCTTCACAAAAGGAAGGTAACATGTGCATCTCTTCTTCAGAAGACACCTATAACGACCTCCATTGGCATCCGCCACAGTCTAAGGTGACACATGAACAAAAGATAATCCTAAGGACCTCATCCCGGATATAATCTTCAACTCCCATCTCCATTTGGACCCCGATCTCCAGAAAATGCCTCAACATTTCCCTTTCTCCTTTTGAACCCCGATCTCCAGAAAATGTCTCAACATTTCCTTTTCTCCAATTGAACCCCGATAGTCGCGCTGATCGCGTAACGTCCTTTGATTTTATTTCCATCTCTGTCCGACAGAAAAAATTTCCTCCAATATCGCACTACTGGGGAACCTTGCTGATCTGACGTCATGGTGCTAAACTCCTCAGAGTAACACCTTCCAACCTCTGTCTCGCACGACAGGAATCTCCTCCAGTATCGCGCTACTGGGGAATACCAATGACCCAACGTCACGATATTGAACTCCTCAGAGTAACATCTCCACCATCCGGCGAACTAAATCTCAAACAGTAACCACGGCTTGAGTTGCGCTGATCACAAAATATTCCCATCTCTGTCCGACGGAAAAGTTTCCTCCAGTATCGCACTACTGGGGAAGTACTGTTGATAAAAACCGGCGCCAAACTCCTCGGAGCAACACCTTCATCCTCAGGCAACCACTTCTCAAACAGTAACCACGGTCTGAGACTAGCTTATGCTTGTAATGATGCATGATTGATTTTTCTGCGTAATGTTCCATAACTATGGAAATGCTACGCGATTTATTTTTCTATGCAACATGCTATGTTTATTCTACATGATGAATGCATAAAAGCGTCCCCCTCAAGGGATTCTGCCGGGGAGCACGAGACACTCCGCGGAGGAACTCGTCAATTCTCCGATCTCCACCCCGCTGGGGAATAGCACTGCTGCTGCTGGGAAAAGGTAACCCTTGCTGGGGAAGAACCTCCTTCGCACCCAATCCGCTCGGGAACCTGCTGGGGATAAGAACGACCAACACTCTGTGGGGATACAACAGTCTTCGACTTGCTGTGAATATCAATCCCGACTCTGCTTTGGGGAACCCTCACAGATACCTGGCGACTTCACTGGGGAAATGCTCACAGATAGCTCTGCTGGGGAAACAGCAACCTCCAGGCCTGGCGACTGGAGAAGCATCGATCTGACACCTGCTGGGAATAACCATCCTAACCCTGCTAGGGAAACGAATGCTACTCCTCTAGGGACGACCCATCCAATCCATACGTAGGATACACTGCTGGAGATATATTTCATTGAAACCCGCTCCACTCGGGGATAGCAACCTTCGGGCCTGGCTGCTGAGGAAACACCGTTTTCAACCTGCCGGGGATAACCATCCTGACCCTGCTAGGGAATCCACAGACCTTGAATCTGCTGGGGATTAGGTCCTCACAACTCTGCTTGGAGACCTCGCTGGGGAAATGAGAAAAGTCGGTACAGAACACCCGTCGACTTGTCGAACCATGGTATCCAACTCCCAATCTCGTATCAACTTTCCACTTTTGAGAATTCCCAAACTCGTCTGGACCTTTTCTGCTCCATCATCTTGTATTCCCAACCACTCCGCGCTCGACAGAGAGCGAACTCCTGGGGATTATCCAGACTTTTCAATTTTCCGACTTTGAAGAGTCTTCTTGATTAATTCCAAAGGTCGTCGGACGTCTCAACGTCTCTTCGTCATCCCTTCATATTCATTCGTCCCTGATTGAACACTGCAGGGAATTTCTACAGACTTTCCAGTCTTCCGACTTTGAAGAGTCTTCTTGATTATCATCCAAGGATCGTCGTACGTCTCAACGTCTCTTCATCATCCCTTCATATTCATTCGTCCCTGATTGGACCCTGCGGGGATTTGTTTTTCAACAGCTTCCACATCCCAACCTGCAAGTGAGTGAAAATATCCAACAGTACCTGCAAAACATATCGTTAGATAAAACCGTGCCCCCGACGTGTCAAGATTTCAACACTTGGGCCACTCAACCTTCCGAATAAGATTTCAAGCTTTCAATCTTATAAACATGCATTGGAAGGGACCTGTATGTCTTAAAATGCAAGATTCTTTATCAAAAATATCTGGATGTTTTTGCAATCAAAGCGGTAATGAAAAACAAAAACAAAATTATTTGACTGAATATGCATTTTATTGATTGAAAAATGTGTGGCTCAAATTGAGCAATACAAAGGAAGCAATTCCTGAAAAGAGGTAATTGCGCACAAAAGGAAAAATCTATCCTAATGGCAATGTGAAACCCGTGATCTCATCGAGTTCCAACTCGGTTACACCCCATATGTCCTCAGACTCTCCGTGCTTTCTGCCTTCTGAACAAGACGATTCCGATTAATCCCTACCGGGTATTATCCATGATGCCTTAACCAAAGCGCAAACGATCATGCCCGACGCAGTTGTTCGTTTCAATCCCTCTTTTGCCTGGACCGCCCTTTCGGGTTTTTCAGTCCACCGGGATACCCCTTTTTGCCCAAATCGCCTTTTCAGGTTTTCGACTTGCCGGGTGTACATTTTTCCTTTTATCCCTAATTTTTGCCCGAACCTTTCTTTCTGTTTTTTTGGTTCGCCGGGATGCCCAGTTTTGCCTGGACTATTTTATTCTTTTCGTCCAGCGGGTCTCTTATACGAAGTATTTTTTAACTGCGTCCGCATTCACAGGGGATGGAAAATCCTCGCCATCCATGGTCGTTAACAACAAGGCTCCGCCAGAGAAGACCTTCTTGACCACGAATGGACCTTCATAATTGGGTGTCCATTTGCCCCTTCGATCGTTTTGAGGAGGAAGGATCCTTTTCAGCACCATATCACCTACGTGATACACTCGAGGTCGTACCTTTCTGTCAAAGGCACGCTTCATCCTTTGCTGGTATAACTGCCCATGACAGATGGCTGCCAGCCTCTTTTCTTCAATCAGCCTCAACTCTTCGTACCGGGTCCTTACACATTCAGCCTCTTGCAACTTCACGTCCATCAGGACTCTTAAAGAGGGAATCTGAACCTCAACCGGTAGCACGGCTTCCATCCCATATACCCACGAAAAAAGCTTTGCCCCAGTAGATGTACACATCGGAGTTCAATACCCAGAATGCAAACCTCGTACTCAGCCACCATCGTTGGTGCACTCAAATGCTTTCCGAGCAACAAAAGGAATGTGGGATCCTTTCAGTGTAACCAAAGCAGTACTAACTCCTTCTTCACATTAACCCCGTCAGACATCAGAATCCGTTCGGATTTGGGGTCGGGCTCCTCCTCCGGGATCGGTTACTCTCAATCTTTCGATTTGAGCACCTCGAGATGTCCTCATCAGGGAACTCAAACTTCCTCGGTTGATAATCATCAATGGGTTGCTGGGCGAGGTAATCAGACAATACACTCCCCTTGATTGCTTTCCGGGAGCATCACAAATCAGTCAACATTCTTTTGCTTTCCCGCAACCCGTCCGGTCAACGCTGGATTCTCAAACCCATAGTTGATCGGATCCATCTTGGAAATCCACAAAGTGGTATGAACCAGCATACACTGTCTCAGTCGGCGAGCAGCCTATGCCAAAGTACAGCAAGTTTTCTCGAACAGTGAATGTATTGTTTCACAGTCGGTAAACTTTTTGCTTAGGTAAATTGCATGCTCTTTTCGACAAGACTCGTCATGCTGACCCAATACACCTCATAGACCCCTCGAAGACCGTCAAGTACAGATTAACAATTGTTCCTTCCACAAGAGGTATCAGAATCAAAGGTTCCTGCAACTTATTCTTTTATTTTTTTCAAATGCCGCTTGGCAATCATTTATTTCACCTGACCGCTTGATCTTTTTTCTTGAATGGGTTCCCACGTGGCTGTTAGAGGAGATGTGAACCATGACATGTAATTCAATCTACCTAGTAGACCACGAACCTCTTTCTTTATTCTCGGTTCAGGCATTTCTCTATTTTTTTTTTTGTCTTTTTTTTTTCGGCAGGATCAACCTCGATTCCTTTCTGACAATAAACCCCAACAGCTTACCGGATCGCACTCTGATAATGCACTCACTTGAATTCAACCTCAGTTTGAATTGTCTCAACCTGTCAAACGACTTGCCCCGGTCTGCCAGATCCCCCTCTCCTGTTTGGGACTTTGTTATCATGTCATAGCATAGCATTTAACTTCATGATGAATCATATCATGAAACAAAGTCACCATGGCTCTCTGATACAGGCACTGGCGTTCTGCTTCTTTAGAGGACAATCTTCTCTCCATGGCAGCTTGTGCACAACGACATCGGTATCCGACCCTTGCATATCCTGACATGACCAGGCGAAGGTATCCACATGTCCCTTCAACAGGACTACCATTCTGCTCTCGACTCGCCTCTGAAGCGGCCCCAATTTCCATTTCCTTCCTGACCACGGCAGTGCTTGGAATAACAATCTTAATCCGCTCCTCATGCGGCTGAATCACCTTCTCCTCTTTTTTCAACAACCTGGCTAATCTTCCAGCAGATCACAATCTTCTTCGCCTTCTTCTTCGGCATGATAGATCGGATTGTCGAAGTCATATGAGGTGTAACCAAATTGTTATCAACGAGATCCGGAGAATTATTTTTGAATTCGGAACGAGACAAATCAAAAAGGAAAACAAAATGAAAACAAACATTGCCATTTTTATTTGTTTTTAAACCGCAAAAATAAATGAAAAACAGGGAACACCGCTTTTAATTTGAAAAACATCCGTTTATTTATGATGCAGAAATGTTGCAAAATGAAACATGAGGTGGCCCTTACAATGAACCAATACGTGTCAGGCAACACGTATGGCTTTCATGCAAATAAAACCGAAAACAAGAAATTATTACTCTTCAGGATGAGTGACAGTGCTGATCTTTTTAGGCCTTCCAGTTCCCTGGTACGCATGATTTTATCCACGACTCCAGCTCGCGGTCGCTGTCAGACCCTTCACTTACCGCATAGGCGTGATCTGAATCTAGCATTCCAGCACTAACAAAGGTGAACGACGGACGACGTCCTCTGTTCTGCTCAGACGAGTCTTGACCTGGATGATAACCAATCCCAAACATATCCGCCTTTACCACAATGCCTATGATCTGTCCCCAGCCTGGGATCCCTCCATTTCTCACCACTTCCACCGCCTGTTTGTAAGAAGAAATGGACGGCTTTTTCTCTTTCTCAACACCAACGGCATTTTTCACCTTGATGGTTTCAACTGCCAGACTGGGTGCTTTACACCTTACATTGTCCATTTCTACTTTCATCTTTCTCTGGACCGATTCCCCAATTACTACACACCCCTTTGTAGCGATGGCCGCACAACAATCATCAACACGAGGGAAAGCTCCATTTTTCGTCGGGCGTTTTGGGACCACAAACATGGGCATTCTTAACTGACCCTTCTCAGTCACCTCTACCCCTTTCTTGTCCTTCGACATCATCTCCACTTTTACAGGACCATGCCTTGTCACGGGGTTAGCACTATCATCTGTCGTCGGTGCAAAATTGATTGCCTTAGAGTCCACCAAGTCCTGGACCACATGCTTAAAAGCTTTGCAATCCTCAACATGATGTCCGGGTGCCCCAGCATGGAACTCGCACCTGACATTCTCATCGTAACTGGCAGGCCTCTGATCAGGTTTCAACAGAGTCAACATCCTTGGCCGCACCAATCCAAGATCCTTCAACCTCTTAAACAGAGAGGCGTAAGTCACGGGCAGCTTATTGAAATGACGATCTGTCGTCCTCCTTCTCACTTGGCCCACTGCTCTTTGTGTCCTCTGTTGAGGTGGTGGTTGCCACTGTTGTGCAGATTGATTACTAGTAGGGATTGTTACCATATCAGCATATGGGTGATAACGATCCTTACCGCGTTCTCTTTTGGCCTGCACACCACCTGATTCAACTTCCTTCTCAAGATGACCATTACTAGAGGACTTCTTTACTACAAAGCCAGAGGGATTTGTTACTTCGGATGACGGAGCCTTTTCCTGAACTTTCTCCTTGATCATCCAGCCCTCAATCCTTTCCAATCTCTCGGCCATGGCTTTCTGCCCCAAGGCAAGCCCTTGCACAACACTGAACAAATCCCTCACCATCTCTTTCAGTTCGAGGATGTCGGCGTTGGGAGAATCCATCAGTTTGGATTTGTTGCCCCTAGCAGGATATCTGAGCAAACAAGCTATGCGCACCGGTTGACACCTACAAAACAACAAATGGGTTAGTATGACTCACGCATGCACCATCTATCCATATGAGGAAGACTCTGTCCTTTGATTCTGGCTTCATCAAGACAGATAATATTTTGACATCCACATTCTGAAATTCAAGATGTCTCTCAACCAGATTCTCAATCAATAATACTCCCCATATGGCTAGACATAGGTTCGATGTAGATGAATGCAAAATGAGAATGATGCAGATGTATGAATGCAATGCATTGCCATCCTCCAAGTCCTCTGATCATCTGTTGCCCTGAATCACAACCCTGATCTCTGAACCGATCATAACCATCTGAAGGAAAATGTAACCACAAATCCAACATGAGATTCCGAAATAAACGGAACTGAAAGGTACATCATCATCATCACCAGACAAAACTCTGAGCAGATACCCATAACCATCTCTGAATCGGCCCGAGGAATCCTGAAATAAACGGATCCCCACTGATAAATAACTCGGACAGCACTTCGGCATCTCAGAAATAAATGGCCATAAATCCGACTTATAAATAGGACTCTGATCAACGGAACCAATAGTTACCATCAAAGTCACCATCTGAACATGCATCTGAAAGAAACACCCTCCCCTCACAGGTAAATTCTAATCAGGTCATCCTAAGGCGGATAATAGTCTCGACAATCGGGCGGAGATACTCAATGGGTTTGCCCTTTCGGGTGTGCCATTGTAGCTCCCTTACGACCGTCTAAACCAAAGATCCGGGAAATGATCGGTCACCAGAGTCAATAGTTCAAAAGAGGTAACCCAACCAGAGTGGAAAACCCCACTGAGGAAGAGCACTCTCAGATGAACCTCGTCCGGCTTGTGGTATGTCACGTCGCAACAACATGCCCAACCAGCATGTGAGGAACGTGAGACCATGCTAATCCTAGGTGTATACTCGGGCCTGGGTTTTAGCCCCACTCAGAACACCCACCCCAAACAAGGAACCACCTGCACAGAGGACGGCAACATGATAGTATGATGCATGCAAATATATATGCAAATATATACACAGTCAGAATAATAAATGCAATAAATAAAACAACACAAGCAACCTAAACTATCCTAGAACGCTAGGAGAGACTCGCTTAGGGAAGATGGACCAGCACAGGTCAACATCTTGAATTCCCCAGCAGAGTCGCCAGCTGTCGCATCCGCGAAAAACAACCGGCGGGCTGAAACAAAAACAACACAGAGCCGCCACCGAGCGTTATTTATCCCAAAATAGGGAAAGGAAACGCTCAGAGTAAACCTAGGAAAAGCATGGTCTCGCGACCAAAGAGAAAGGGTAAGGGAGTCGGTTACGCAAGGGGAAGGTATTAACACCCCTCACGTCCGTCGTACTCGACGGGATCCACGCTCTAAAGAAAGAAAAGGTTGCTAAAACAAACATCACACACACACACTAAAGATAACACAGGTGGGATTAAGAGGAGGGGCTCGCTAGGACATCGCATCCTATGCCTATGTATCTCGTCTGGAACGAGAATCAGAGCTGCCGTAGTTCGGCTCACGCACGCCAAACAAGCAAACACAAACACAGGCAAACTAGGAGCCTGAATGCCAATCACTGGACTTACATCAGCATCCGAACCAAAACACACACAAGAAGGCAAACGTGGAGCCCGAAAGCCAATCACTGGACTTACATCGGCATCCGAACCAAACACACGCACACTGGAACCCAAATGCCACTCGATGGACTTACATCAGCTTCCAAGCACACAACAACCAAACGAGTTAATAGGGAGTCGGGAACTCGAGCCTATAACCGTCAAGCACACACACAAAAAGGAAAAAAAGTGCCCGGAGAGACCTCGCACGGTCTCCTGCCTACGTACCTCATCTGGTATGAGGATCAGGGCGACGTAGTTCCCCTGAAAGGGAAAGAAATTCTAGCCAGAAACCAAGGGGAGACACACTACCAGGGAGCTGTACTTGAGCCTAGTGTTATCATGCATCATTGCCCTATGTTGTGGTTTCTACCTACTTGCACAACAGCAAGCTAATCCTATCCAGGAAGAAAGCAAGCATGCAAGCATCAATCGAAATAAAACAAACATGTCACATAGCACACACTATATCCAGTCAAGTGAGGCTCAAACAAGGGTGGACTGCCGAGGCAAGTCATCTGTACAGAGGTAGTGTTAGCTCTTAACCTTGCCATTGAGGGGCTAAGGTGAAGCAGATGAAAGGTGAGTGAAGATTAGACTTCACAGCTCTTATCCCTGGCCAGGGAGAGCTTCAGACAAAGGAGCGTGGGTCCAGAATGGAGGGACCCTTCTACGCTCAAGACTCTGACTCGACTGTGCAACAGCACAAGATCTTGGGTTAATGTCCCAATGCATCAACACAGTGGTGTGAGCAGAGGGACGACTCAACAGAATAGCGGGGGATAGATTGCATATCCCTTGGGTTCCGCCAATTGCCTCATAGAGGTCTTTACCTGCTTGGCACAAAAGTAAACAATCACAAACATCGCCTCTTAAGGAGGACTTCAGACAGTTGCCTGGCTAAATAACAAGCCAGGTCTTCCAGACTACATGGAGACAAGAGAGTCTACCTCTACTGGTTTATAAAACCAAGCAGCAGCATAACAAGTTCTTAAAGAACTAAAGCGACTTAATGTACCTGAAATCAATCAAGTATCATCAGTACTCAGACAAACCAATAGTAAACAGCAAATGCTAATCTGTACAGTCAAACACAAACTAATGCACACAAGTGCAAGCCATGAGCTCAAACTCAAGCATCACACCCTACAACACAAAGCCAATGTTAGTTTACAACATCAAACAAAACTCAATTTAATCAGCTTGCAATTTTCTCCTTAAGCCTTTTGCATTTCAACCTGAAAATCCAAACCAACCATGAGAAACAAGACCACTAGGCCAAGCCTAGGGTCCAAAGGGGATGAAAAAATCAAAACAGCAAGTGAAAATTATCCAAAATCACATTCAAACAATTTAGAAACAAATGCAATTGGTCCCATGCTCATATCAATCACCCTTATCATTTCATGACCTAAAAGGTACAAACTAGGCAATGTGCAACCTCAAAAGACCAAACAGAACTATCTCAACCAAAAGCATACCAAAACAATTCAATTAATTCCACAAAAATTCACCTCTAAACAGGACACATTCAATGGATAGCATGTCAAATTTCAGCTCAATTGGACAAAAGGAAGTAGGTCAATGAAAATCAAGAAGTTCAGACAATTTCAAACAAGCCAACACAAGGTATCCAAACAATCATCAACTTCCAAAAATCATAAAACAGTGACAATACAAGATAAATGAATGGGATCAAAACCACAATGACCTATAATGTGTCTACAATGCTCATACCAAATTTCACATCCATCCAATACAATATGAGAATTTCACAAACAAAATACAATCATGTGTCACAAAATGTCACAAAATGGTCCAACAGAAGAGAAAATCACAATCAATTAGAAAATGCCATCAAAAATTCCAGAAAAAATCTCATGTGATCTCAACATACATATGATCATGAACACAAAATTTCAGCTCAATTCAACATCCCTAAGCATTTTAAATAAAATCATGAAATTGACCTAGCTTGGTGTGACACAAATTGTCACACCTCTAATCAAAATTCATATCTCTTCAACCAAGTATCCAAAAATCACAAACTCTACATGAAAATCACCATCAACATGTCCAGAACAAGCACAAAAAATTTCATTCATTTCTTTGAAAGTATCATCATTTCATGAAGGATATGGCAAGACATACACAAATGTGACACATACAATCCAACCCTAGGCATTTTAATTTTCTACACATGCAAAAATTCCACAAAAATCATGATTAAATTCTACACATCATCAGGAATATCATGCAAAAAGTCTCACAAATTTTGGATAAAAAATGAGCTCTCTATGAATTTCTAAAGATCATGCAACAAAATGTAAAATGAAATGAAAAAAAGAATGAAATAATTGGAATTAAATTCAGATAATGGCAAACTTGTAATTCTGATCAACTAATCCTAAACGACGCCGTTCCAAAAAGAAGCGCTGGCGTGTTTCTATTGGACCGGGAATGGCGGTAAACAACTTTCAAACATCCACAACCAAAACACAAGATCAAACGCGTACTGTGCCTTGTTCTTCACCATGAACAATCATAAAATTCCAGAAAATTGAAGAACAACAAATCGTAACCAAAATCAACATGCTATACATCAAAATGACCGTCTTCCAACAAGGATCATGAACATGTAATTGATTTAACCTAACTCTCAACATAGCGACGGGATCGAGCAAAATAAGATACGAGCACAAAACTTCAAATCATGATTTCTCTCACCACACTCAATCAATTCGCAAACTATGAACATCATGTGATTCTACATTGAAAGATCTTTAAAATGCATATCATGATTTGAGCAAAGGTGAAATTCGAAAATTGACCTTGTGATTATGGCAGTGCGCGATTTGGATGTTTCAAGGTGTAATTTGCCAAAACAGATGGAGATTGACGTATAGGAAGATGATTGGAGAAAGATCCTCAGCTCAACGATGCTCCAACTGCAAGAATGAAGAAATTTCCATTGATGTGCAAGCTTTGGACAGTTGAGATTCTTGATGCTTTTGCCACGGATTTGTCAAAACAGATGTGGATTAAGGCTTGTAGAAGATGAACCAAAGAAGAATCATTCGATTTGATGAAGAAATGATGAAGAATTGTTGAAAAAAGTGATGAAGTTCTTGAGAGAATTTGAGAGGTTTTGGTGAAATTCAGTTACAGATCTTGGTGAATGTGATTGTGGTTAACCAATTCTGTTAGGATTAATGATATATACCCCTGCTAATCCATTTCCTTAATCACAATTAACAAAACCAAGTGATTAGTGTTAATTGCATTTTCAATGAAAGTCCAAAAATGACCTTCTCCAATTATGCACCATGACAGCTCATGACAGTTCACACAAGTCACATTTTGCATTTGGAGTGTGTTGGCATTGGTCTCATGTCCAAATTCCAAGTATTTCTCAAAATCGCATGTTCACACCAAAAATACACTTAAATCCACTTGAAATTTGACTTTTTGCCTTGACCATTTTTAATGAATTTTGATCATACACCATGAAAGTACATGTGAAATGGGGTTTGCTCATAAAAAGATCATCCATTTTGGACATTCCATGTGAAAGTTATGCCACTTTGATTATAGGCCTTTTTGGAAAATGAATGGACCATAACTTGTCAACCATACATGGGGATTTCAAGTTCTTGGACTTTTTGGAAAGGTGAGAGCAAAATCTACAACTTTCATGTTGGACAAATTTTCATTTGAAGCTTTTTTGGACATGTAATTTTGAAGTGAAAAACTTTCCATTTTTGGAAACTTCCATTACAAGTCACTTTCTATTTTTGGCAATTTTTCTCCTGACTTTATTTTCTCCATTCTTGATGTTTTAAATGTCAAATGAAACTTGTTTCAACATGAATGAAGTGTATCCAACTCTCTCCCACCTCCAAATCCATAAAATCAAGCACAGTTGACCACAGTTGACTTTTTCAACTGATAGATGAATTTGGCAATGCACTGATCCAGCTGAGCCCCAATCCTCTGATGAAATGGCTCAATGATGAACCCCCTAGATTCCATAAGCTCAATATAATCACATGATGATCCCCATATCCATTGTAGACCCCATCTCCTTGCCATGCCCTGATTGGCCCAATGCAGATGATTAGGGTTGACCAGTGGTCAAAACCCTAATCTCAAGGTATCTGATCAATCTTTTTGACCTTCTAGATGATAACAAGACCATGATGATGATGATGTATCATTCTAACCAAGATGAAGACCAATCTCCTTGAGAATCAAAACCCTAATTTGGACCACAACCCTCAGATGATTAGTGATCCAGTCCAATGAAACCCTAGCTTGCATACATCAACCTTTTATCTTCTGACCAAGACCTAGGAGGATGACTTGCTCCATGTAGCCACATGATATGCAATTATGCAATGCCTAATGACCTAAGAATGATATGCAAATATGTTAAGCTAGTCCCAAGAGAGGAGGGCAAATTTTGAGGTGTTACAGTTGGTTGTAAATGGGTCTTTAAAACCAAATGAGACTCGAAAGGAAATATTGAAAGATATAAAGCTAGTCTTGTCGCCAAAGGTTTCACTCAAAAGGATGGTGTTGACTACAAAGAAATATTTTCTCCTATTTCAAAGAAGGACTCTTTGAGAATTGTTTTAGCTTTGGTGGCTCATTATAACTTAGAGCTTCACCAAATGGATGTGAAGACCGCCTTTCTAAATGATGACTTAGAGGAAGAAGTGTATATGGCTCAACCTGAAGGATTTGTTACTAAATGAAAAGAAAGTTTAGTGTGTAAATTAAAGAAGTCAATATATGGACTAAAGCAAGCTTCCAGACAATGGTATCTTAAATTTAACAATATTGTTTTGTCATATGGTTTTGCGGAGAACATCGTAGATCGATGTATCTATATGAAGGTCAGTGGGAGAAAATTCATAATTTTAGTCTTATATGTTGATGATATTTTACTTGTTGCCAATGATTTTGCTTTGTTACATGATGTAAAGAAGTTTCTATCCAATACATTTGAAATGAATGATATAGGTGAGGCATCATATGTGATAGGAATAGAAATACTCCATAATAGATCACAAGGACTGTTGGGAATGTCTCAGAAATGCTATATAAATAAAATATTAGAGAGATTCAGAATGGATAAATGCTCTGTTGGGATAACTCCTATTCAGAAAGGGGACAAGTTTAGTCAAATGAAATGTCCCAAAAATGAATTAGAACGAAAAGAAATGAAGTCTATTCCCTATGCATTAGTAGTTGGGAGCTTGATGTATGCCCAAACATGTACTCGACCGGATATCAGTTTTGCCGTTGGTATATTGGGTCGATATCAAAGTAATCCCATAATGGATCACTGGAAAGCTGCAAAGAAAGTTCTTAGGTACTTACAAGGCCCCAAATATTATATGCCCACTTATAGAAGATCAAATCAACTTGAAATGGTTGGCTACTCAGATTCAGACTTTACAGGATGTGTTGGACTCAAGAAAATCCATATTTGGATATGTTTTTCTTCTGGATGAATGAGCAATATCATGGAAGAGTGGAAAGCATACCATCATGGCTACCTCTACTATGGAGGAAAATTTTGTGGCATGCTTTGAGGCCACAATTCAATCGTTGTGGTTGCGGAACTTCATCTTAGGGCTTGGTATTGTCTATAGTATAACTATGCCGCTAAGGATTTATTGTGATAATTCTGTAGTTGTCTTCTTCTCTAAGAATGATAAATATTCTAAAGGTGCTAAATACATGGAATTGAAGTACTTATCAGTGAAAGAAGAAATGTAGAAACAAAAAGTGTCATTTGAACATATTGGTACAAATTTAATGATAGTGGATCCGTTAACTAAAGGTTTACCGTCCAAGGCATTTGTTGGCCATGTAAAAAGGATGGGCATTATCTAAAAGTCCTTGTTAACATTATAATATGATTGATATATATATTATATATATATATATATATATATATATATATAATATATAATATATATATATATATATATATATATATATATATATATATAATATATATATATATATATATATAATATATATATATATATTATTATATATATATATATGTATAGTTTATTGTTTGTATTATATGACACTTGTGAATTCAATTAAGGTTATGTTTCTGCTGAGTTTTGTCATTCATATTATACATTAACATTAATATGTGATGACAAATGTGTCTTTATCGAGACATGAAAGGCACATTATTGTATTCCTTAAATTTATTTGAATTGGATTGATTTATGATGCATGGAAGGAATCAAGTTGATGAATAATTTATGACCGCCATCATCCGATCATTTCAATTCATTAAAGACAATGACTTGGTGTTTTTAATGAAACGTGCACAATCTATAACTATATATAAAGGAATACACAATTTTGGCATGACCTATTTTATATTCCATAATTACCCTTCACTTACTTCATATTTTACAATTCAAAGAATCAATTTAAGTAACTTCCACGTACAATAATCACCTAGAGGTTATTGTGGAAGAGAGAGACATGAAATAAGTTTCTGGAAGTTATATGGAACTGTCAATTCTTCTCTCATCTATTTTTTTATTTTTTTTACTTTTGTCTTTCATATTCTGGTTTCAACCTTTTTTATTTTTGTCTTCCATATGGTTTCAACCTTTATCATCACTTTCATTCTTCTAATGTCATGATATTTTAATTAATTGTTTTGATGTTGAAATGTGTACGTGTTTGCTCAATTTAGTTTTGAATATGTCTTATCCTTTTTGTTACTTTTAATTTATTTACTTATTCTTTTTATTATGTGCATAAAGAGGAGAATGGTTGAAGAAATTAGAGAAAAAAATAAACTGTGATCAAATGTTGAAATACAGGGTGAAGTTAAAAATGGATTTAAATTTATTTGGATTTAGAGTGAAATGGAAACTCTTATATAAGGAGGAAGTGAGGGAGCACCTAGATCCAAAACAATAATGGAAAATTGGAGAAAAAATGAGGAAATTAAAATTAGGGTTTGGAAATGAATAATAAAAAAATAAAGAAAAAAATAAAGTAAGAAAGATGAATTTTGTTTTGTTATGTTATTGTATAATTGACGAATGAATGTGATATGTATCCTTAAATGAAAAAATTACCCTTTAACTTCCTTTAACTTCCTCTTTGGGTTTATAAATTTATCATTACAGAGAAAAACTGCTTTATGACAAAATTATCCTTTAACTTCCTCTTTGTCTTTATAAATTTATCATTACAGAGAAAACAACTTTTATATTTTATTTTTCTACTTATCACCACATAATAAAACCAACTTTCATGTACATTTGAGATCAATTAATAGCTACATAATTTCTTGGTTTCATTCTCTCAACCGACCATCATTCTCTCGACAGTTACAATTTTATTTGCTCAACCGTTCATCCTATTGGAAGTCATGATTTCATTCTCTCAATTACTCATCATCCTCTCGGAGGCTGTCAATGCTTTGAAATCATTCTATCTTTATCCCACAAAATAAAAATTTAAAAGCTTTCATATGAAGGTTCCTCTTTATCCATATTTAATTATAACTTTTTTTCACCATTCTCTTCCATAATATATTCATTAAATTTATTAATAGGAAAATCTGTGAGGTGATACAGAGTCGGTTGCAAAGGTATGATATGCGATCGAAGGGCGAGTCTTTGACAAGAAGCATATAGGTTTTTGTAGGCCTGCCCCATGGTGGAGATGAACACCAACGCAAAAGCATGGTGCATATATTACTGATTCAGAAAGCGCCATTCATGGTGACAGTGAGATTTTATTTTACATATTCTGTAGTCTCTTTTATTCCATTTGTATTTTGATTATATTTCTTCTTTTAATAATAAGAATATTTTTAACCTCTATTTTGATAATGGTTTTTCTATTCCGGAGCTTGCATATGGGAGATTATTTCTTTACATTTTTACAAATTCTGTTATTCATAATCAAATTTGCCTTTGGTATATAGATATTGATAATAACAAAGATTCTCTCATTCCAAAAATCATAAAGGTTCAATATGGACCCAAAGATGAATTTGGAGTGTTTCTCACTTCCCATTTTTTAAATAGCATCTAACTTGAATTGAAATATGTCCAATTTTGCCTCTCTATTCAACTTAAACATAATATTTTCTCTTGCAATTACAAATATTACATTTTTTTTCCAAATCTATGTTAAATTTTTTATTCTTAACAGTAAAGGGTTAACATTTAGTTGTGAACATAATGCTATAAATATGAATATTTCTTTTACCTGCTATTGAATCAAACCCTTTTATTTGTTTAGTTTTTCTTTTCTGATGGTAAATACTAAATATAGAGTTTTTAATGAGTTTGGTGAAAGTATATATGTAGTTATAGTTTAAGTATTTTGGTGTAGCTTTATACTTGATGGCGATATAAGTGTATTTCAAGAACCAGGGTCGGTCCAATCATTTCGGAAGCCCCGTTCTAATTTCGAAAATGACCCAAATTTTAAAAAAATACAATTATAATAATTTAAAAAAAAATATATCAAAATACAATTATATATTAATCAAAAATTAATTTAATTATAACTATTTTGAGTTTTGATCCATCTTAACTTTTGTATGTATTGAATTTTTATCATAATATTTTTTTTAATTATTGAGTTTTTTTATAATATTTTATTTATTTTTATTAATATTTACAAAAAAGAATTAAAAATTTCAAAATTTAAGACCCCTTAAAATTTGGAGCCTTGTGCTACACCACTTACTGCACTTGCACAGAGTCGACAATACAAGTTACAAGTTACAACATTCATCACCATCATCCGATATATTTTGATGTTTTTGGATGAGTAAAAACATGAGTTTTTATTTATGAGGCTTTCTATGTCAAGAGAATTATTATCATCTATAACTGTATATAAAAGAAACAATTATTATATTTACCCACGGTTACAAAATTGTAATAAACAATAACTATATTTACCCACGTCATCAAATAAATTGTTTATGAAAATCAAAATGGCAATTTTTTATTCATTCCTGTCAAAATGTCAGTTTCTATTTAGTTTTTACATAATAACCACACAAAACTCAATTATAGTGTAAAAATCATTTCCATGAAATCAAATGAAAAAGTCAAAAATAATGTTAGGGCCGGCTGGAATTGAAATGCATATTTTACTATATATAATGTATCCATTAATATGAATAGAAAAATAAAATGATAGTATATCTATTTAATTTAATCACAAAAAAATATCTATAAATTTAATATTTTTGATACTTTTATATATTTTTTGATTAATGCTATTAAAGACCTTAACAAACAGAAAGTTTAGACAATACATGTTAAAAGTGCAAGAGATCTTAGTGGAGTTGATGATTTTGGAGAGAGAGAGAGAGAGAGAGAGAGAGAGAGAGAGAGAGAGAGAGAGAGAGAGAGAGAGAGAGAGAGAGAGAGAGAGAGAGAGAGAGAGAGAGAGAGAGAGAGAGAGAGAGAGAGAGAGAGAGAGAGAGAGAGAGAGAGAGAGAGAGAGTTTTACAAAAATAATTTATATTAAAATCAAAATTATAAAAAATTCTAATTTGAGAGTCTTATATGTTTTCTTTTCTACGAAAAATAATTGCAGGGAAAAAGAAAATATTTTGAATAAAGATTTCATGTTCGACATTCCTCTTAAAGAACATCATTGATTACACAATATCAATAGTATTTTGCATGCTTCGATAATAGAAACCTCATAAAAGATTCTTTCTCTTCATGGATGTTGGGACATGTCTCTTGGAATGAAATGTGTCTGTTGGAGTAAGATGACTATAAATAGGGACCTTTGTAAAACCAAAGTACATTTTCTCATTTTCTCACAAACACACAAGTATCTTCATCATCAAAAGATACACATAATGAAGAAGAAAGAGAGGAGAGAACTATTGAAAATAAGATTGAGAACCAGACAAGAATCGGCGCCACCGAATACGTCTTTTTTCTGTTTTTAATAAAAATTGAAACTGTGTAAAAATCATGATATCAAGATCCAAAACAATGAAGTTTTGTTAACAATTAATTTTTAATTATTTTCATTTGATTTGATAGACACAGCCTCGTAGATGCGAAATATTTTATTTTTTTAAATTTTTTTTCATTATTTAGACACTACCTCGTCAACATGGAAATTCATTTTCATTATTTACCACTACCTCACCGACACTAAGGTAAACTGAAATTTATCAAAATACATTAAGGTAACTGAAAATTTAAAAAAAGTATGAAGTTATTCTTCTATGTTTTGAACTCAAGACCTTTTGTTTTAGCAAAATTACTTTAACCATTTGAACTCAAGACCTTTTGTTTTAGCAAAATTACTTTAACCAACTGACCCATGACTTTTAACTACACTTAAGATATTGTTAATTGTATAATATCTGTTAATTTAGTTAAATTTTCCGACTCTTTTTTTCCCTTTCCCTATTCTCTTTCCCTCTTCTTTTTATCTTTCTTTTCCTCTTTTTTCCGGTGTTCCCTCTTCTCTTTCAAAATCTTGATTCTCAAAATTCATTGAATCAGTGAATCAAACATCAAAACTAAATACCACAATGAACAACACAGTGACTAGAAGGTCCATGTTCAATTCTTTCTCCGCATATAGCTCTCCAACGCTTTTGCATTCAACACGCATTGAACTACAACAACAAACGTAATTGTTTCTCATCAATTTGCCCCTTTTGATTTTCCGACGACATCACGTCTCAAGATGTCGCCGTTTTTGTCGAAGTCGACGAGTGAATTTTTACTTTTCTTCCTCATTCGAGCAATCTCATTTCAGTTTCACTCAATTGAACTTGTTTGAACTATTGTGTTTGTTAATTATTTTTTTGATTTTTTAGGGTTGTTGTGGATTCATACCGTGTAGGAAATTGCACAGCCTTCAATAAAGATGTGATGTGATTACTGCTTCTTTTGAATCGGTTCTTTATGGCTTTGTGATTTATTTATTTTTGAGTTTGAGTCCCTATCTTTAAGCCACAAGTGTCTAGATTTCTGTTTGAGAATACTTTGTCAATTTTGAATTGTTTTCCATAGTTTTGTACCACATTCCCACCATCTACCTCTAATTCACGAGAAGCCAAGTAATCTAAATAATTCAAATCCCTCACTGCTCTACCCACCTCGAATTAAACTTTCTTAAAGACCTCCCTATTCCATATTCTTAATTTTTCCTTCATTATCTTTAAACTTTCTGTCTTGCCCTGAATATGGGTCGATTTTCAAGCCTCGTCCATAAATGTAACGAACTACTGATGCTCATACCAACTCTTAAACATCCTAAATGGCTTTAAGACCCCAATTTAAAAGTTACCATTAATCGATATTGGACAGTGGTCTAATAGATTTGTGATACATAGATACTAGCCCTCAACTTTCCTTTTTAATATGAACCTTCCTGATTAACCTATGCAGCATACTCATAGAATTACCATCCACTTTAAACCATGTGAACGTGCTTCCATACGCGTGGATATCTACCAGGTCGACGCTATTAATAAATTCAACACATTCTCTCATTTCAATTTTTTCACTTGATTGTTAATCCATTGTCTTTGTTTCTCTCTCTTAATTGAATTGAAGTCACAAGTGTTGGAAATTCTCCAAAACCTATGGAGAATTTCAATCAATTTTGGTGAACAAGATTGTTATCACCCACATAATAGCAATGAAAAGAGAAGAACAATGGAGAAAAAAAGAGTGTAAAGAACAATGAAGGAGAAGAGGAATTAAAATTTTGCAGAGTTTCTCTCTGTCCACAAACTGTAGAAAACTTCTTATTGCAACTGCAAAATACTGTGAATACAATGTTATGAATACTCTATTCACTTCATTTCAAAAATAAGGATTACTCCTTCTATTTATAGATTTAGGTTAACTTGGACCTCAAGGCAAAGCCCAAAATTATAAAAGCCCAAAATAGCTAACACTACTAAAATAAGCATAAGTCGAAATCCTGTGTGAAGCAACATGCTTCGACACTTCGACACACTAACACAACTCAACACACTAGGTGGTTCGACACTTCCTTGATCTGTCGAGCAACCTGCTTCGACACAAGGAATTATAATTCAACACACCACCTAATTCCCTAATTCATTGTGTCTAAGTTATCTACATTCATCATAGCTCTTAGTCTTCTGAACACTTCGACTTGCACTCCCTTCGTCATGATATCTGAAATCTGATTCTCAGTTCTGCAGTGTTCTACATTCATCTTCCCATCTGCTACCTGCTCTCGAAGATGATATAACCTCATCTCGATGTGCTTGCTTCTACCATATTTCACAAACCCAACTAGTTGTGCAACATAAACTTCTTCTTCTAAGGGGCTATTAAGGAATGCACATTTCACATCCATCTGACACATCTGTCAGTTGTTCATGTTTGCTAGACCAACAACCAACCTGATTGTTTCGATCCTAGCAATAAGTGCAAAAACCTCATCGAAGTCGATTCATTCTTTCTGATGAAATCCTTTCGCCACAAGTCTCGCCTTGTGTCGAGTCAGTTCTCCTTTGTGATTCAACTTCACCTTGTATACCCACTTCACATCGATTGTCTTCTTGTCTTGGGGAAATTCGACAAGTGACCAAGTGTTGTTGACTTCGATTGACTTCAGTTCTTCGTCCATTGCTTTCATCCACTTCAAATCTTTCAATGCCTCAGTTGCATTGACAGGTTCAACATCTGCGTAGAAAGTATAATGTACCAGCTCACCTTCTTCATTGACCATATCATTCGATGTAATCACACATTCTTGCAATCTTGCAGACATGTGTGTTGTTCTTTGAGGTCTACTTTGGCCTGCTTCACTGATAACGCGAAAACACATCAGATAATTGCCTTATTTTACACCCAAAGATCACACCATTTCGATTAATATCCCGATTATTGCGCAAGTATTCGTGTTGTTTTTGCAGGTATTTGAATCTTCATGCACTAAAGAGCAAAATGAAGAAAAGAAAGAAAAAGAAGAAGAAACAAGTGAAAAAGCACAGAAAAACCAGAAAAACAGATTATGCAGATTTTGCTGATGTGATGATCGCCACACATTCATGACGCTCGTCACGACCCAGACTGTGACGACCGTCACAGGCCCATGACGAGCGTCACATGGCCACAAAGTGCGCTTTGAAACAGTCAGCAACAAGCATCCAAACGTGCCTAAATCTCCTCCAACAAACTTTTTCCACGGATTCCTCTCTCAAGACCAAATCTTCCTTGATTTTCTCAACTACCAAGATCTAATGGACACTATATAAAGGACTCAAATGGGAAAATTGGGGACGCCTACTTTTGATATTTACGCTCTGCAATTTAATTTTCAGCTTTCTAGCTTTCAGCATTTTTTCTTTCTTTCCAGCAACCTTGTTTCCGTTGCCTTATTATATTCGCCATTCTTTTTATAGTTTCCCTTTTTACAGTTAGTTTTCCAGTTAGCCATAGTAGTAGTTTCCTACACTGGGAAACTACTACACTTTATTTTATTTTAGTAGTAATTTGTATTGAAGAAGCAAAGCCTACCGACCTGTGGAGGACTGCTCAAGTGCTCCAAGAATCGCTATACTCTGTACTTCGATCTCCATGTTTTTATTGAATTATTATTGTTATTGCCCATTTATTATTATAAGCATGTTTGCCGCAATGTTGATCTGTTTATGCCTTGCGTTTGCTTTATTTAATATGTCCGGCTAAACTACCGGTATCGGTATGTAGCAACTTAATTTGATGGGATTTAATAATAACCGGTGAAAACCCTTTTTCTCAAATAACCTTTTAGGCTGAAGTTTTTAATCTAAATTTAATTGACTTTATCACAAAAGCGTGAAAAGCTATTTAATACGATTTTGCCACGAGAGTGGGAAATTAACTAAGGTGAGAACCAACAATCGCGAGAGCGTGAGGCTCGAGCTGGGTAGTAAAAATTAGGCGTTGAGTTTAAAAACAGCGAGAGCACTTTAAAAACAATTAGAACTTATTTATTTTCAAAAAGTAATTTTGACTTCAAATGGGACAGCGAAAGCGTACATTCTGACTTAAAGTTATAGGCCGAATCAACAACCACGAGAGTGTGAGATAAAGTCTTTTAAATAAACATTTTCTACTGAGAGATATTTGGCATTTAAACCATTCACCGGTGACTTATCGAATCCCTGACGATTAATGCGCTGCATACTGATTCCTTCCATTAATTCTTTCTTAAAACCGAAAATTCCTCTTAGATCTACTATATTACCCCCAAACTTCTACTAATCAATTCCCTTAGCTAAACATAGTGACGTTAGTAGAACTAGTTTGACCATAGGTCCCTGTGGGATCGATATCTTTTAAAACTAAAGCGACTAGACTGTGCACTTGCAGTCAAGTACCCGACAGACTATATTTTATATATAGCCACGACAAGCATCATTCACCTCTGACTTCTTCCTGCCGAACTTCTCTTTCGACTTCACTAGTTGGTTCGTCATAAAAGATTCTCACTGAATCTTTTTTGAGATTCTCAATCCAATCCCACTCCTTAATCCCATCTATGATCACGTCCCTGCTGATCACCACTTGCTTATTCACTGGGTCGAACAACTTGTATCCTCTAGTCGAATGATATCCTATCAGGATCATCTGATTCGACTTGTCATCAAGTTTTCTTCTCAACTTATCTGGCACACGTCTATGTGTTATAGATCCAAACACCTTCAGATGACTCAAGCTAGACTTGACACCAGACCAACATTCTTCTGGCGTGATTCCTTCTAGCTGCTTCGTTGGACATCTGTTCAGGATATATGTCGCAGTCGACACAACTTCTCCCCATAATTCTTTGGGTAGATGCTTGCCTTTCAACATACTTATAACCATATTCATGATGGATTTATTCTTCCTTTTGCGACTCCATTCTGCTGTGGACTGTAGGGTGGCACCACCTCATGCACAATCCCTTTTTCACACATAATGCATCGAAATCTTTCGATAAATATTCTCCACCACCATCAGTTCTCAAAATCTTGATCTTTCGACCGCTCTGTCTTTCGACCATAGATTTAAACTTGGCAAATACCTCGATCCCTTCACTTTTCTTCTGGATCAGGTAAGACCACAGTTTTCGACTGAAATCATCTATGAATGTAACAAAGTATTTGTTACCTCCAATCGAATCCACCTGGAGAGGACCACATACATCAGAGTATATGACTTCAAGAATTGCCTTCGACCTGCTTCTTTCATCCTTATTGAAGTTGTTCTTATGCTGCTTTGCCTGCACATATTCTTCACACACTTCATTTGGAATGTCGATTTCTGGTAATCCTAAAACCATATTTCTTTTCTTCAAATCTCCGATGTCTTTGAAATTTAGATGGCCAAGTCTATAATGCCGTATCCATTCATCTCTGCTAGATGTTGTTGCAAGACACTTATGCTCCATCATATTTAGTTCAATCTTGAAGGTTCTATTCTTAGACATTGGAGCCTTTAAGATCAACCTTCCATTTGAGTCGAGAATTCTCATCATCTTGTCTTCGATTGACACTCTGTAGTTCTTTTCGACTAACTGCCATATGCTCAGCAAATTGCTTTTCATGCCTAGTATATACAACACATTTGAAATTACTGACCTCTTGCCATATTTTCTCATAATCAGAACATCATCAACACCTTCAGCTGCTAGAGTGTTGTCATTTTCAAATTCCACCATATTCTTCATGGAGGGTTTTATGTTGACAAACCAATCTTTTCTTTCAGAAATGTGTGATGAGCATCCTGAGTCCATGTACCACTGGTCCTTGAATCTCTCTTCTTCTGTTGTTGTAACCATCAATAATGTCTCTTCTTCTTCGTGTTTCGCCAGCTTTGCATAAGTTTCTTGATTCTTCTGCTTTTTTGGACAATCACTAGAATAATGACCATACCTTTGAGAATTATAACACTGTATGTGACTCTTGTTTGGATTTTGACCATCACTTCTTCCTCTACCTGCAACATGACCTCTTTGGTTGCCTTGGTTCCAGGGTTTTCTCTGATTCGACCAGTTTCCTTCTTGCTGATTTCGACCAGTCGAATTATTGTAATCTCCTCTGTCTTTGTTGCCATTCCAACTTCCTTTACCTTTTCTTTCTTTTGTTGATTGAGCCTACAAAGCCATATCACTCTTCGAATTTCCTGCAGCTCTTTCAGTCATTCTTTGTTCATGAGATTCAAGCGTCCCTTGAAGCTCTTCCTTTGTCAGTTTTGACAAATCTTTTGACTCTTCTATGGCTACTATCATGTGGTCGAACTTTGGAGCCAACGACCTCAAGATCTTTCCAACAACAAATCCTGATGTCAACACTTCTCCACATACTTTCATTTGATTCACCAGTTTCGTAACCATGGTGAAGAAATCAATTATGCTTTCATTGTCTTCCATCTGAAGCAATTCATACGTTCTTTTGTGAGTTTGTAACCTCACCTCTTTCACCTTCTCCACGCCTCCAAACGATTTCTCCAGAATTTTCCATGCTTCTTTCGCTGACTCTGTATCACTAACCTTTTCAAAGTTATCTGCATCCACACATTGATGGATTATAAAGAGATCTTTATAGTCCTTCTTCTTCAATTCTTTATGTCCAGCCTTTTCTTGATCCGTCGCAGCTTCTGCAAGCGTTGCTACTCCTTCCTTCATAAGATCCCAAAGATCTTGATAATAGAACACAACCTTTATCTGCTTGCACCAATTCTTATAATTGGTGTTCTTGAGAATCAGAAGATTTAATGGGAAATGCCTGTTTGGATGATTCGTTCCCATGGTGATTTTCTTCCCACGAATCTATTAACTGGAGCTCTTGATACCAGATGTTGGAAATCCCCTAAAACCTATGGAGATTTTCAATCAATCTTGATGAACAAGATTGCTATCACCCATACAATAGCAATGAAAAGAAAAGAACAATGGAGAAAGAAAGAGTGTAAAGAACAATGAAGGAGAAGAGGAATTAAAATTCTGCAGAGTTTCTCTCTGCCCACAAACCGTGGAAAACTTCTTATTGCAACTGCAAAATATTGTGAATACAATGTTATGAATACTCTATTCACTTCATTTCAAAAATAAGGGTTACTCCCTCTTGTCGCAACCTGAAAAATACAGTGTGCGAAAAAACAACCGGCGAAAGAAAATGACAGAAGAGTCGCCACCGTGCGTTATTTATCCCAAAGGAGGGAAAGGAAACGCTCGAAGTAAACTTGAAAAGAGGAGAGGAGAAGACAAGGTATCGCAACCAAATCTTGGGTTCGGGAGTCGATTATGCGAAGGGAAGGTATTAGCACCCATACGTATCCGTAGTACTCTACGGGATCCACTTTTGTAGTTCTTGTCTAAAGGGTGTGAGTTTATCTTGTGTTGTTTACTAAAAAATGGGGTCAAAAGAAAATGACTCGCACGGATGTCGCATCCACTGCATACGTATCTCATCTGAATATGAGAATCAGAGTCTTCGTAGCTCGGCTACCTAGGGGTTAAGGGTAATTGTGCTCGCTAAGACATCGCGTCTTATGCATACGTATCTCATCTGGAATGAGAATCAGAGCAAGTCGTAGTTCGGCTAACTACGGGGTTATGGATTGGGTTTTGGACGAACGACGTTACTATGCAATCTACCGGATGCTCGATCTTTGGAGACTTACTCACCTGTAGTAGAAGGAGTAAACGTGTGTTTAGGAGAAGAAAAATCAATGAAGGGTTAGGGTTTGGTAAACTCATGCAAAAAGGCAGTCCTTGACGAAGGAACCTGCATAAAGAAAAAAATAAACACACAAAAACATTGCCTCCTATCGAGGTCCTCCAGCTAGGAAAGCAGTAAAATGCGGGAAAAATGTAAAAGTACCACGCGGATAAAGATCCGAAGTAACAACAATTAGAGGAATGGGAAACCCAGAGATCCTTCCAAGCTAAACACCGTCAAAGAAAGTGAGTCAGTACAGGTAATCGGAATGAAACCTCCAGGGGGTATCCCACAAATAAAGTGGAAAACCACGCAAGTTATCCCTGTAAAAGTCATGTGAGCCCTCACAAAAACTCAACAAACAGGTTAGAGACAAAAAAAATAGGGTAATCAAGGGTTGCCCCCAAATCAAAATGTGACCACATGAATCATGCCATTAAAATTCACAAAAAAGACATGCATCAAAAGAGTATCAAATTCACCCATAATACCTCAAACATTCAGAGTATTCAAATTCAAAGCTCAAAGGTAATGGGAATAAGGGCAAACCTGATTGGAGAGCTTGATTGAAATTGAGTTGCACCCGTGAGGTTTACAAAACAATCTTTAGGGTTTATGTGAGGCAGAGGTTATTCTGTGCAGTTGAGTTCCCTTCAGGGTTTGGAGGTTGCTCTGAACTCCGTTAGCTCTTCTCTCACTATCTTTTTCCCAGACATGGTAATAGGAATATAATTAAATTTTGTTTCACTGAAACTCTGAATTTATAACCTGATTTTTGTGCACTGTGGGCTCAAATGAGAGAGGTCCAAGTCCAAGATTTATTTATTTATATTTTTTTTTTTCGTTTTTCGTTTTTTTTTTCGTCTTTCATTTTTTTTTTCGTTTTTCGTTTTTTTTTCAAAACACGTTGGCTTCGCCTAGCGAGCATGACAACTCATGAATAAACCTTTGCTCCTTCAAGATTAACGTTTTGACTGACGAATAGACCCCTGTTGGAAGTAACTCAAGTCTTTCCCTTGTGTTGACTGATCATCTAAATAGAGCCCACAAAGTGTCCTGGATGATGTTCAAGCTTCTTGGATCCGATTCCGATTGCCATGATGAAATGCAAATGCTAAATGACCTAAAAATGAATGCATGCATGAGATGTAAAGCGTATGCTTCCAGGAAAAATGAAGGGTAAATTTTGGGGTATTACAGTTGCCCCTATTCAATCAACTGGAGACCTGGAAAGAAGATAGCAGCGGCTTTCGCACTTTTGTGGTATCAAGGGATTGAATACAATAAAAGCTCGAAAATTTGCACTGAAGTGAAGTGGAGTAACAATGCCTGTCAGAATCGGCAAAGAGGTGGTCTTGAAAGAAGAATCGGTCTGGTACGGTGAGAGTCAGTCTGAATACCGAAAAAGAATGTTAACCTGGATACCAAAATAAATGGTAACACATAAATAACCATGGCCTGAATGCCGCTCATCAGTCTGAATACTGGAAATGTCTTCGATCTGAACATCGGGAGATATGAGATTATTAATATCGGTCTGAACATCGAGAGGCTGGCCTGAATGCCACAAGTTGCGTCGACCTGAACGTCGGAAACTTCTTCGATCTGAACATCGAAAATTGGCCTGAATGCCACAAGTTGCATCGACCTGAATGTCGGAAACTTCTTCGATCTGAACATTGAAAAACTGGCCTGAATGCCACAAGTTACATCGACCTGAACGTCGGAAACTTCTTCGATCTGAACATCGGAAAACTGGCCTGAACGCCACAAGTTGATCGACCTGAACGTCGGAAACTTCTTCGATCTGAACATCGGAAAACTGGCCTGAACGCCACTTCGGTCTGAATACCAGAAACTTCATGCCTGTCAGCATCGACAGAAATAGGGAACGATAATAGAGGCGGCGCATGGGCCAATGACACTTGCTGGGGATAACAAAGGTAAGTCATGAACAATCTTCAGTCTGAGTACTGGAAACAACTTCTGGCTTATCACTTGGGATACCGAGAATGTTTTATGCTTACATGCGTATGTTTGAATTTTTCAATGGCGTAATGCTCCGTGAAAATGGAAATGCTACGCGATTTGGGAGGATGCAATGCAATATGATTATACATGCAGGGATGCGAAATGTTGGGTAGAAGAGAACACCAAGCCGAGGCAAGGAATTCTGCTGGGGAAATGATCAAAATCTTCTGGACCCTGGCAAGGTTGCTGGAGATGCACAACGCAAAGAACTCTGTGGGGAAATGACCCGCCATCCGGTGTTCTAGCAATGACGAAATATCGAGACTCTGACTAGGGAGAAAATGGCACTGAAAACTTGCTGCTGAGGAAAGCGACAGTGGTTCTGGCAACCATAATCTACGAGAGAGACGACTCAGCAGGGGAAGCAGACACCGATACGGTACCGAGATTCTGCTTCAAGGAAAGAAACCATGGATCTGGCATTGGGATTATCGGTCTGGCCTCGAACTCTGAGGAGCAACCGCTTCTGCTGGGAAGATACAGTCTGGCACTGTCAACTCCGCTAGGGGTATATAGTCTGACACTGTCAACTCTACTGGGGAGTGTATAATCTGAAACCACCACTTGGGGGGAGGTACAGTGGTGAGAACCTGCTGGGGATTGAAGAATCCAACGCTTTGATCAGCTCTGCATGGATAAGATACCGAATTCGTCTGTTGGTGGAAAACATTCGCGATCATCTGCATGGGATTTTAAGGAAATGCCCCGAGGGTACCTGTTCTGAATAGACGATCCAAAGCACTTAAAATTTACAGCAATTTTAAATGTTTATTAAGCATATACCTGTAAAGCTCTTATGTGTCATGATGCAATGTTTATCAAAAAATTCGGACGTCATTTTTGCAAACAAAACAGAAAAATGAAAATGAAAACAGATATATACTGAATAACATGATTTTATTGATTGAACGGCATCTGAATAGGCATTTACATCAGGAAGCAATCCCTGGAAAGAGGTAATCGCACAAAAGATAAAAACAGACATTAATCTAATGGCAATGTGAAATGGATTTCTATTGGGTTCCAATTCTACTATGACTTGCTCGTCTTCAAGATCCTCCAGATGATCGGCTTTCTGAAAGAGTGATTGGACTGTTTCCTATCCTTCAAAAGTTTCCAGTCATTGACACGAGATGAGATTCAGAACTACTCAGAACGCAGTCATTCGCTTAATCCCTAACTTTTGCATGGATCGCCCTTTTCGGGTTTTCAATCCACCGGGATACCCATTTTTTGCCTAAGTTGCCTTTTCAGGTTTTCAACTTACCGGGTGTACAATCTTTTCACTTTTAATCCCTAATTTTTGCCTGAACCTTTTCATTTTCTTGGTTCGTCGGGATGCCCATTTTTGCCTGGACTATTCTTTTTACTGTCCAGCGGGTGTATTTTATGCGAAGTATTTTTTAACTGCGTCTGAGTTCACAGGGGAAGTGAAGTTTTCACCATCCATAGTTGCAAGCATTAAGGCCCCACCATCAAAAACCTTGGTGACAATATACGGTCCATCATAGTTAGGAGTCCACTTGCCCCTGTGATCTGTCTGAGGAGGAAGGATCCTTTTCAACACTAAATCTCCGACTTGGAAACATCGAGGACGCACTTTCTGATCAAAGGCTCTCTTCATCCGACTTTGATACAACTGCCCATGACAAATGGCTGCCATTCGCTTCTCTTCGATAAGACTCAACTCATTGAACCTTGTCTGAATCCATTCAGCTTCGTCTAACTTGACATCCAACAGGACTCTTAGAGAAGGAATCTCCACTTCAACAAGTAGGACTACTTCCATACCATACACAAGGGAGTAAGGGGTTGCCCCGATCGATGTACGTACTGAAGTACGGTACCCATGCAAGGCGAAGGATAGCATCTCATGCCAATCTCTGTACGTAACGACCATCTTCTGCACAATCTTTTTTATGTTCTTATTTGCCGCTTCAACAACACTGTTCATCTTAGGACGGTTAGGGGAAGAATTGTGATGCTGAATATTGAAGTTCTGGCATAACTCCTTCATCATTTTGTTGTTGAGATTAGAACCATTATCAGTAATGATTCTTTCGGGAATCCCATAGCGACAAATGATTTCACTCTTTATGAATCGGGAAACCACATGTCTGGTGACCTTCGCAAATGACGCTGCTTCGACCCACTTGGTGAAATAGTCGATGGCAACAAGGATGAAGCGATGCCCATTGGAAGCGGTCGGCTCAATCTTTCCAATCATATCGATACCCCACATAGCGAAAGGCCACGGCGAAGACATCACATTCAAAGGATTCGGCGGCACATGCACCTTATCAGCATAAATCTGGAATTTATGGCACTTCCGAGCATATTTGAAACAATCAAATTCCATGGTCATCCAGTAATAACCTGCTCTCAACAATTTCTTAGCCATTGCATGTCCGCCAGCATGAGTACCGAAGGAGCCTTCATGAACTTCCTGCATTAACACGTCTGCTTCGTGTCTGTCCACGCATCTGAGCAAAACCATGTCGAAGTTCCTCTTATACAGAACATCGTCTTTGTTCAAGAAGAAACTGCCTGCCAATCTTCTCAAAGTCTTTCTATCATTGTTGGATGCCCCTGCAGGGTACTCTTGATTCTTCAGAAAGCACTTGATGTCGTGATACCAGGGCTTGTCATCAACTAACAGTTCAGCAGCAAACACATACGCGAAACTATCAAGGCGCATCACGTCGATCTTGGGAGCATGGTTCCAACGGATCACCGTGATCATGGAGGATAGAGTAGCAAGAGCATCTGCCATCTAGTTCTTATCACGAGGTATATGGTACAGCTTCACTGTTGTGAAGAAAGTCAACAGTCTTCTCGTGTAATCTCTGTAGGGTGTAAGTTGTAAATGCGCCTAAGAGGGGGGGGGGGTGAATTAGGTGATAAAAAATTCTTCGATCTAGTTTCCGGTTTTTGGTTATTTGTGTTTAAGTGCGGAAAAAATAAATTGCGGAAAGTAAAAAGACACCGGAAATTATAGCGGTTCCCTTCACAATCCGAAGGTACATCCACTCCCCTTTCCACACGAAAGAGATTTCACTATAGTTAGAATTATGGTACAGCCTATTCACACAAACGGTGATGCCTACTATCTAACCTATAGGTAAACAAGTGTATGAAGAACAATCCTCTTCAACACCAACCCCTTGTGTCCAACAATCCTGGATCACAAGTCAAACAGAAATAATTCTTTTGAATATTTTAACAAAGTGTAGTATTATCAATCTTCTCTTGATTGATCTTCTCCTTAGATAAATAATTCACTCAAAAGATAATATGCAAGTGTTCAACAATAGAATGAGATGAAACTTTGATTATGAACACTTTTTAAAAAATATTGAAAGAAAATATGAAAGAGTGATTATTTGAAGTTTGTATGAAAATTCTTGGAGGTGAAAATTCATTTGAAAATTTAAGAATTTATATTGCCAAAATACCTTTTCAAAGAGGTATCATTTTCTCCATGAACATTGATGAAAAGATATAATTTTTCAAAAACCTTTTTACTGTAACGAACAGTGTTAACGGGTTAACCAAATAGGTTAACGGGTTAACGCAGTGTTAACAGGTTAACCAAATAGGTTAACGGGTTAACGCATATTAACGTTAGCACAGGATTTCAAAAAACTGGACTGTTAACCGGTTAACCCATATGGTTAACCGGTTAACACTGTTGAAATGCAGAAAAATACTTTAAGAAAATTGTGTTTTGCATTTCAATGTGTTAACAAATGGTTATGTTAAAAGATGCAAATGCATATCATGATTGTTGAACACTTGTATACTAATCTAAGAGTGAGTTAGATATACCTAAGAAGTGAATCAACAATCTTGCAAACGGTTGACTTGAAAAATGAAGCTTGATCAAATGGTTCCTCATGCGTATGTGGCTTGATCACTTTGATGCTTGAAATATCTTTGAAGCTCTTCTCTTTGATTAATCCAAGATACATCTTCAAGACTTTAATAATATGAAATCTTGTTCTCGCTTCAATGTCTTGATCCATTTCCTTTTTGAGCATGCATAACATCTTGAATGAATAATGTTGTCTTCATCAAAACCGTTTAGAGGCTTGCCTTCACATTCTCCCCCTTTTTGATGATGACAACCCAATATTGAAAGTTTGCTCTACTTTTGTTTCTCTAACACAAAAGGCTCCCCCTTGATCAACGCTCCCCCTAAATTCATGATTTTTAGAGAGTCTTTTCTAGCTGTATTTTGTTAGAGAAAAACAAACACACAAACACATATTTCTTCTCCCCCTTTGTCATTAGCAAAAAGGAAGAAACTTAAAAAAGAAAAGCAGACAAGCATACACACATTATGTGATCATTAGATAAGCATTCAAGCACATGCACTAACCATAAACACATATACCAAAAATATTAAAAATTCTGGATTTTTAAAACTAATGCAGAAGTGCTGTTTTGGAGGCGTTAACTTGTTAACCGATTCCGTTAACCTGTTAACGGGCTAAAATTTTCAAAAAAATAATTAAAAAACAGCAGCTCTGTTTGAAACAATGGGAAAAGATTTTTACAAAAAAAATTTCACAGAGTATTAGCACTTATCAATACGCAACTTTCGATCAAAAAATATTTTAAAACGGATAATTTTTGGATATGCGAAAGTAAGAAAAACTAAAAACGGCGAAACAGAAGTGCTAGCATTGCATAACATAAAAATTGAAAATCAACATATTTTAAGATACTATACCACATAACAAGCAATTTGAAGAAAGGTTAGATGTCACCTTCATTGAAAATACCAAGTTCTCGCCGAATCTTGAAGAATTGCTCTTTAGCCAATGGTTTAGTGAATATTAGTGCTTCAACTTTGCCAATGCCAAGAATTCTTCCTTTAAGGTATTCCCCATATGTGAAATAACCCTTGGACTTTGGAACTAGATTTGAAAGTTAGTTTATTTCCTCCCATCAAAAACTTAGAACAACCACTTTATCAATAAAGCAGAGATTTTGAAGTGGTCTCCAAGTAAACCTACAAAACAATTAAGTTTTATTTGGTACCCAAATTGCTTTGGGTCCTTGGTAGTTAGTACCCTTTTTAACCCACACATAATGCCCTTTTGGAATGCTAAAGTTTCTCACATAACAAGCATTAGGTGTGTGGCCTTTGATTCCACAGTAAAAACAGGTAGGTTGAAAATCACTTCTATATCTAGAAACATAATTCTTCTTCTTAACAATCATTTTCTTTTTATGACTTTGATGCACACTTTTAGAATTGTTTCCTTTTTCTTTATCAACTTGTTCACTTGCTTTAACAAAAATGGTCTTATTTGTGCTTGGTTTCGAAAACTTAGAATATCCTAATCCACTTTTATCATTAGAATATCTTTGATGCTTAAGAATTTCCTCCAAGCCAATTTGACCTTTTTCATATCTTTCTAAAACTCTTTTAAGTTGAACAATTTGAAAAGATAACGATTCACAATTCTTACATACAAGACTTTGTTTTTCATCCATCAATTTTTGTTTTCCACTTTCAATATATTTTTCCAAAGCAATATTTTTTTCTTCTAAGGATGAAATTTGTTTCCTTTGGGATGAAATACTTTTATACAAGGTCTTGCATTCTTTTAAGAGTTCATCTATAACATCTTATGTGTCATTGTCATAAACTGAAAAATTGCTACTAACCTCATCGATTTCTTTATCGGAGTGATGTGAAGCCATAAGAGCCATGTTCACACAATCATCGCTTTCCGATTCCGAGGATGAACTGATCTCATTATCGTCCAAGCGACGTAAGCCTTTTTGTTTTTGAATTCCTTGTTTCCTTTGAGTCCTCCTTTCTTTGCAAGTTTTGGGCAATCCGGCTTTATGTGACCTTGCTGTCCACATTCATAACACGTGACGTCTTGCATTGATGTGGATGCTTCCTTTTTCCTGAAATGTTTATTCTTTTTAGGATAAGAGGAATTTTTATTTTTATTAAAAAACTTACCAAGCTTCTTCACAAGAAGCCTAAAGTTCTCATCTTCGGACGTCTCATCGTCTTTGTCATTTCTTGAATCAACTTTCAAGGCAATGCTCTTGAATTTCTTTTCTAGACCTTCGTGCTTCTCGAGCCTTCCAAGTTCCAATTCGTGTTCTTGAAGTTTGCCAAATAGAGACGCGGATGTCATCGTTGAGAGACTTTTCTTTTCCGAAATAGCGGTCACTTTCGGTTGCCATTCTCTTGTCAAAGATCTTAGGACTTTTAGGTTGAGATCATCATTGGTGAAAGTTTTACCGAGAGCAATCAAGTGATTTGTTAGATGGACAAATCTTTTTTGTAAGGCAACTATAGATTCACCGGGCTGCATGCGGAACATCTCATATTCTTGACTTAGGGTGTTTAGCCTCGATCTCTTCACTTCGGTGGTTCCTTCATGTGTTTCAACCAAGGTGTCCCAAATCTCCTTTGCCGATTTACATTGAGATATACGGAAGAACTCGTCCATACTGAGAGCGCTTTGGAGTATGTTGATTGCCTTTTTCTCATTCAGAATCTTTTTCCTATCATCTTCGTCATAAGTGTTTTTCAACTTTGCGGTACCAACTCCATTCACCACATTCACCGGTTTGTGTGGACCTTCTTCAACTGCTTCCCATATACCTTCCCCTTGGGCTTCAAGATGTGCCTTCATTCTGATTTTCCAGAAATCGAAATATTCTCCGGAGAAGAGTGGGGGCTTGTTGCTACTTCCACCGTCTTTGAAAACCGGATTTATGCTTGCGGAAGCCATGCTGGATCTCTAGGAACAAGTTACCTATAACTTGCTCTGATGCCAAATGTAAGTTGTAAATGCGCCTAAGAGGGGGGGGGGTGAATTAGGTGATAAAAAATTCTTCGATCTAGTTTCCGGTTTTTGGTTATTTGTGTTTAAGTGCGGAAAAAATAAATTGCGGAAAGTAAAAAGACACCGGAAATTATAGTGGTTCCCTTCACAATCCGAAGGTACATCCACTCCCCTTTCCACACGAAAGAGATTTCACTATAGTTAGAATTATGGTACAGCCTATTCACACAAACGGTGATGCCTACTATCTAACCTATAGGTAAACAAGTGTATGAAGAACAATCCTCTTCAACACCAACCCCTTGTGTCCAACAATCCTGGATCACAAGTCAAACAGAAATAATTCTTTTGAATATTTTAACAAAGTGTAGTATTATCAATCTTCTCTTGATTGATCTTCTCCTTAGATAAATAATTCACTCAAAAGATAATATGCAAGTGTTCAACAATAGAATGAGATGAAACTTTGATTATGAACACTTTTTAAAAAATATTGAAAGAAAATATGAAAGAGTGATTATTTGAAGTTTGTATGAAAATTCTTGGAGGTGAAAATTCATTTGAAAATTTAAGAATTTATATTGCCAAAATACCTTTTCAAAGAGGTATCATTTTCTCCATGAACATTGATGAAAAGATATAATTTTTCAAAAACCTTTTTACTGTAACGAACAGTGTTAACGGGTTAACCAAATAGGTTAACGGGTTAACACAGTGTTAACAGGTTAACCAAATAGGTTAATGGGTTAACGCGTATTAACGTTAGCACAGGATTTCAAAAAACTGGACTGTTAACCGGTTAACCCATATGGTTAACCGGTTAACACTGTTGAAATGCAGAAAAATACTTTAAGAAAATTGTGTTTTGCATTTCAATGTGTTAACAAATGGTTATGTTAAAAGATGCAAATGCATATCATGATTGTTGAACACTTGTATACTAATCTAAGAGTGAGTTAGATATACCTAAGAAGTGAATCAACAATCTTGCAAACGGTTGACTTGAAAAATGAAGCTTGATCAAATGGTTCCTCATGCGTATGTGGCTTGATCACTTTGATGCTTGAAATATCTTTGAAGCTCTTCTCTTTGATTAATCCAAGATACATCTTCAAGACTTTAAATAATATGAAATCTTGTTCTCGCTTCAATGTCTTGATCCATTTCCTTTTTGAGCATGCATAACATCTTGAATGAATAATGTTGTCTTCATCAAAACCATTTAGAGGCTTGCCTTCACATAGGGGACCAGAGTAGGTTGGAGAGTGTTCCAATCACCATTCACTTGATTGATTACCAGATCTGAATCTCCGAAGATGTCCAAAGTCTTGATTCTCAAATCAATGGCTTGCTCAATACCCAAGATACAGGCTTCATACTCAGCTTCATTATTGGTGCACTCGAAAGTCAGACGAGCGGTGAAAGGCATGTGGGCACCTTTCGGAGTTATAATGACAGCACCAATTCCACTTCCTTTGGCGTTGATGGCCCCATCAAACATTAAAGTCCACTTTTCGTCTGGATCAGGTCCCTCTTCAACAATTGGCTCTTCACAGTCTTTCATCTTGAGGAACATGATGTCTTCATCTGGAAAATCAAACTTCATCGGCTCATAATCTTCAACCGGCTGTTGAGCAAGATAGTCTGACAGAATACTCCCCTTGATGGCTTTCTGGGAAGTATACTGGATGTCATACTCTGTCAGTATCATTTGCCAACGAGCAACTCTTCCGGTGAGAGCTGGCTTCTCAAATATATACTTGACTGGATCCATTTTGGAGATCAGTAAGGTTGTGTGAGACAGCATGTATTATCTCAATCGCTTAGCAGCCCATGCAAGTGCACAACATATTTTTTCAAGCATTGAGTATCTCGACTCGCAATCTGTGAATTTCTTACTCAGGTAGTAGATGGCATGCTCTTTCCTACTTGTCTCGTCGTGTTAACCGAGAACATAACCCATGGAATTGTCTAGTACTGTCAAATACATAATCAGCGGTCTCCCTGGGACCGGAGGGACAAGGATAGGAGGATTATGCAAATACTCTTTTATCTTCTCGAACGCCCTTTGACAATCATCATTCCACCTGATAGCCTGATCTTTTCTCAACAATTTGAATATCGGCTCACACGTGGCTGTTAGGTAAGAGATGAACCTTGCAATGTAGTTCAACCTCCCTAAGAAACCACAGACTTGTTTCTCTGTTCTTGGCTCAGGCATTTCCTGTATCGCTTTCACTTTGGTCGGATCCACCTCAATCCCTTTTCCGCTAACAACAAAACCCAGTAGTTTTCCAGATCTCACCCCAAAAGTACACTTGTTCGGATTAAGCCTCAGCTTGAATTTCCTCAAACGCTCAAACAGTTTCTGCAAATTCACCAAATGTTCTTCTTCTGTCTGAGATTTGGCAATCATATCGTCAACATAAACCTCGATTTCATGATGAATCATATCATGGAAAAGAGTCACCATAGCTCATTGATATGTTGCTCCGGCGTTTTTCAGACCAAACGACATCACCTTGTAGCAGAAAGTTCCCCATGGGGTTATGAATTTTGTCTTCTCCATGTCTTCTGGTGCCATCTTAATTTGATTATAGCCAGAAAAGCCATCCATGAAGGAGAATACCGAGAACTGAGCCGTGTTATCCACCAAAACGTCAATGTGAGGTAAGGGGAAATCATCTTTAGGACTAGCCCTATTCAGATCCCGGTAGTCAACACACATCCGTACCTTTCCATCCTTCTTAGGTACCGGAACGATATTTGCAACCCATGGCGGATAATTTGTGACTGCTAGAAACCCTGCATCTAACTGTTTTTGCACTTCTTCCTTTATCTTGACAGCCATCTCTGGTCTTGTTCTTCTGAGCTTCTGCTTGACCGGAGGACAACCTTCTTTGAGCGGCAAGCGATGTACCACGATGTCTGTGTCAAGCCCTGGCATGTCCTGATAAGACCAAGCGAAGATGTCAACATACTCTTGCAGCAATTCAATCAACCCCTTCTTCACATTGTCTTCCAAAGCAGCCTCTATCTTGATTTCTCTCTTGGCGTCCTCGGTGCCGGGATTAATCACTTCAACAGACTCTTGATGCAGTTGAATGACCCTTTCCTCTTGTTTTAATAACCTGGTAAGTTCTTCAGGGAGTTCACAGTCTTCATCACCCTCTTCTTCAGCTTGAAAGATTGGATTTTCAAAGTCGAAGCGAGCCATAGCAGAACCGTTATCAATAGGATCTGGTGATGTGCATCTGCATGAGTGATGGTATGTGCTTATGAGTGTGAAAAAAAAAGAAAGTGGAAACTAAACAATACATTGCCATTTTTTTTTGAAAAACTGCAAAAATAGAAAGACAGGGAACGAAATATTTGAATGCAAAAAGACGTCCTTTATTTATGATAAAAAATGCAAGTGTCACATAGATGAGCCCTACAATGAGTCATTACGCCCTAGCGGAACGTAAGACCTGGATATGCATGAATAAACAAAGAAAATTACTCCTCCAGACAAGTGGCTTGGACAATCTCCTCAGAAGACCAATTGTTGAGAACTTCACCCGGGATCCTCGGACGCACCCAGTTATCGATGTCGCAATCACTATCCCCATCTTCATTGTTGACCGCAGAGACTAATTTGACTTCTCCTTCAACCATGTTAACGTTGGCTCCACCATGCCGGGGCATGGGATTGTTGACGACATTAGGAGCTGGTGCAAAGTTAACGGCCTTTGAATCAATGAAGTCTTGAACTACGTGCTTAAAAGCTTTGTAGTTCTCAATATTGTGGCCAGGTGCCCTAGAGTGGAAGCTACACCTAGCGTTGGCGTCATAACCCACCGGAAGCCTACCAACGGGAGGAGCCAGAGTGTGCAACTGCACAAGTTGTAGTTGTTGAAGACTAGAAAGTAACTGAGCGTACGACATTGGAAGAGTGTCGAAACGCCGGTCCATCGTCCTTGGCCTTAATTTATAGGCGGGTCTGTTACCCGGTTGTTGTGGTTGGTACTGAGCTGGTTGACGTTGTGGTTGTTGTTGTTGTAGTGGTGTTGCAGCTGGAATGGTCACAGCCGCAACATACGGTTGCTGATGATAGTTCTGAAAGTTATTCCTCCGGTTATCCCTGTTCTGATAAGAAGATATGGCACTTGCATCCCCTTTTCTCCTCTTCTGTCCCTGAATGAACGACTTCTTCACCCCTGATGAGGATCCATCTCCACTCTGGGTCTTGTATGTCCTCAGGTAATTCTCCACCCTCTCTCCGGTAGAGACTACATCAGCAAAATTGGAGGCATTGCAACCCACCAGGCGCTCCAAATAAGGTCCTGGCAGAGTGTTCATGAACATGTTAGCCATTTCCTTCTCCAACATAAGAGGTTGAACACGGGAAGCTGTTTCTCTCAAGCGTTGAGCGTATTCTCTGAAGCACTCATTGCTTTTAAGAGACAGATTTTGAAGTCGAGTTCTGTCCGGAGCCATGTCTGCATTATACTGATACTGCTTCACGAAAGCCTCTGCCAAATCCCTCCAACAACGGACGTGGGCTTTGTCCAGCCTCATATACCATTCCAGGGATGCCCCAGCTAGGCTGTCCTGGAAAAAGTACTTGAGCAACTTTTCGTCATCGGAGTATGCAACCATTTTACGGAAATAGGCTTGCACATGGGTCTTCGGGCAAGAGTTGCCATTGTATTTGTCAAATATCGGGACCTTGAATTTCGGTGGCACTCTCACACCTGGGACCAGCCCCAAGTCAGCAACATCTACTCCCACAGGATTCTGTCCTTCCACTGCCTTCAACCTCTCTTCCAATCTTCTAAACATGGGGTCCACACCATGACCCATACCAAAGTCTTCTTGCAGCAGGGGGAACTGATCGTCCTGATCATCATGAACGGGCTGTTGACCGGAGGTGACATGTAGGATTGGGATAGGCCCCGGTCCATTGGGTCCGTTAGCCTCTCCAGCTGGAGGATCAGTCAACGTCTCTGGTTGAGTAGGGGGATTCCTCTGTATCATCTTCCTGAGCTCTTGTTGTCCCTGAGCCACCCCTTGAACCACATCCATGAAGTGATTCATGCGGATTTTCATCTCGGCGAACTCTGCCTGTAGGCTTTCCATTACTCTGTTGGTTTCTGCGGGTACCGTACCGGTGAATGCCTGAGTCAGCTATCCTGCTAGTGGAACACCAAACAAACTGAGAACACTGCGGCGGTACCTGTTATGCAAGACATGCTAATGTGTATGCAAATGCAATGACATGTTTATCAATTCCAAAGGTATTCTACCCCCTTGATTCCAGTCTCTCATCAGATAAAATATCCCTTTTAAAAAGTACCAGAAAAACCCTGACTAGAATCAAGAAGAAGATGTAAACCCCCCTAGAAATAGATAAACATGTGTTAAATGATATGAATGCAAACTGATGTGAATGCAGTGCAATGGCATGGGAATCAGGATCGCTGTATCTGCTTGAACATCTGTCAGGTTGCACTGTCTGGAGAGAAATTAAGAGCACACCACACAAAGGTCATGTGATGGATCATGTTATCCTTAATATCAACCACCCATTTTGGTGGATTATGGTTTACACCTTATCAACACCCAAGTTTCATTGATATTAAGGATACCTGATCGGATCAACCATGAATCAAGGGTTTGTTGCAAGTCACGAGCATGGAGTTTAGGTTAAGAACCACCCAAAAGGAGTGTACTAAGGTTTAAACCTGCCAAACATGTTCTACAAAAGGTTCCCATAGTCATAATCCCATCTTTCGGATATTATCGGAGGAACGACTACTCGTATTCCAAAAATATTCTCAAGAGAGACTCTTATGAGTGTAGTATCGCGTAACAATCGTATCAAATCTTACACTTGAACGACTTTCGCACTACGTCCTACGAATAGGCCAAGATGGGTTTGGTAAACTAAGGTCCTCGGCTTCTAAGGTCTATATTGGAAAAAGTAATGTCTAACCACAACTTACTTGTGTGACATTATTGATCTCAACATGACCTCCACCAAGTGAATGGGCTTGCAAGTCAACTTGCTAAGGAATAACTCCACACAAGTCGACAAGACTATGCCATTCTCCTATCCTAAGTGCACTCGAGTTCGGGTATAGAACTCATCTCACAAAGATCACCAAGCAGCCATAGCCAGCTGTCATACCCCAAAATTTGCCCATTAATATTTCAAGACATTTTTCAGGGCACTCCGACTCATTTTTATGACACTGATCTTAAAGGAACAAAGGTCCAGCTCACGAATGGCCCAATCCAGAAAATGGCCCAAACTGGCCTGTTCGCTACACGTTCGCTACACGCTCGCCTAGCGAACGTTCGCTACACGCTCGCCTAGCGAAGCTGACAGACAACAGAAAATTTCGGGCTTCATTCTGAGCCCATTAGGTCACAAAAAAGAGCATTATAAATACCAGCACTTCAGTAATGAAAAGGAGAACGAGAAACCGAGACGGAGACGGCCGGAAACCCTGGCATAGCAACCCCGGAGAGTAGCTCAGAGAAGTCGGAGTGAAGAAACCCTGACGGCCGCTCATCCGCACCGAAGTTACCGCCGCCCAATTCAACCCGATACCAAAAGTGACTTGCCAATTCAGCATTACCACTCCATTGCAAACAGGTTTGTGTATCATTATTGTTTTATGCTTCCAATTTGTAAATCTCTAAATACATAATGCATCATGATTGAATTTTTGGATATGTAATTAGACTTTGCATGTGAATTCCAGTACGCCTGAATATCCTGAGTGTTTGACCATATTATTTATGTAATTGAATGCAATAAGGCATGCAGCATGCTGAGATCATACTGTTCTGAAATTCAAAACCCGCAGCCGCTCGCTAGCACATCGCTAAGCGAGCATGTAGCGAGCATTCGCTAGGACCTCGCTAGGCGAGGCAGAGGCGAACGGGACAGCCGTTGATATTTGTTATGTCCTATGCGTAACCTGATCTATTCTATGTTAATTATGCACTGTTTTGCCTGACATTCATGCTGCTGTGTTTTCTTTTGCGGTGTAATCCTCGATTGCACCCTGATTGGTATTCTAACCCGTTTGCTGAATTTGTAAAGGTTCACATATCCCAGGAAAAGAGTGTTGTTTAGGCCTTCCACTTTATTTGTGGGATACCCTTATGAAGATCCACCCTAAATTGCTTAATTAATTTTAATGTATTAATTTTAATGTATTGATTTTAATGTGGAGATTCATCCTAATCACCTAATTGACTTTAAAATATGACCTTTAAACATGTGATTTTGGACCTCTCTTTGCTGCCCTACGGTATTACGGTATAACGGTCATGTCCCGCGAATGTGGGGATACACTTAGCAATGGCCCTTCGATTAAATCATCATAAAATAAATCATAGTCCCTCGGATGTTGCCTTCGAATATATGATTCCGTCCCTCGATGACCCTTCGGTGTAGCCTACGGTTAAATGATGATCGTCCCTTCGAATGCTAAGGTATCCTTACAACTGTTGCCTTCAATGACCTATCGATGACCCTACGATGACCCTTAAACATCCAAAGGGTAAAATTACTTACTTCTCAATAGTAAGGACAGTTTTACCCTCATAAGGATAGGAAACGTTCATAACGACCTTAGGAAGGTATAACTCTCAATTGCTGGATCATAACCTAAAACATTTCCCACCCCTCACACTTTGCAAATCCTAGAAAATCACCACTTGGTATACATTCATACTAGAATCATTACCAAGTTACATTTTTCTAAACCGTTTTCAAAATCAAACGAGATAAATACTTTGTATACATTCATACGAGAATCATTATAAAGTTAAACTCTCTTTTCGAAACATTTTAAACAATTCACGAACACTTTTCAGACAAAAATATAAGTGATCCAGCAATTAAGAGCCCATGGATAACCATGGATACAAAGGGTGCTAACACCTTCCCTTTGTATAATGTACCTCCCGAACCCAAAATCTATTGAGGTCTTTCCTGTTCTTTTCCACCTTTCCTTATTGGATAAAAGAAAAGTCGGTGGCGACTCTTGCTATCCGCGACATTGCGATAAAAAGCAAAACACCCCAAGTCAGTTCACCGTATGACAGAACTGGCGACTCTGCTGGGGATCACTTTAAAAAGAGAGGTTACCTTAAAAACAAGATCACTTATTCCAAATTGTCTGATTTACTTTTAAGGGATTGCTTGGGTATTTTTGAGTGAAAGATCCTACACCCGGATCTAGTGTACCTTAGGTAAGTAGCAATAGATCATTGCGACTATCCGGCGTATACTGGAATGGTTAAAATGATGGCTACGGTTAATGTGACACTTTGGATGTCCTGATGTTCCTCATGTTCACTTGAGGAAAAATTTGGCTTCCGCGTGGTGTCATTAAAGCATTAACCAGACCTTTAGAACCCTAATTGACTCATCCTGGCCATTAGAAAGTAGTGAGATAACTGACTTCGGTTCCGATTGGGGTTGGTTGAGACTCGATACTACACTCTTTGAGATTGGACTTTAGGGAAGCTTCGGTCAACCACTTGGTGTTGCACTGAAGTGGACTTAAAGGAAGGTCGGTGATTTGAGATCCTTCTAGAACCCGGTTACTATTCTAGGACAGGTTGAACCAACTAAACTTCAGTGGGGAGGGTACTTACCTATGGAACTCATGCAAGCCTCAAAAATTAGGAATGATTGTTGTGTGACTTGCTTGTGCGTGTTATTTACTTAACATCATAACATCATAACATCATAACATCATAACATCATGACATCATAACATTGTACTAACCATTTCAAGGACTTCGGGATTTAACTTTGCTCTGTTTTGTAAGGCTATGGCTCCCAGGAAGACCATCCGGATCAATTTTGTAGCAATCTCTCCTCAACTGAAGAATTTAGTGTCAGAACTTTCCGATCATGCGCAGTTCATCAAGAAACACGGTTCTCTCCTCAATTTGGTTACCACTGGTTTCAAAGAAGATATGATGAGAGTTTTATTCCAGTTCTTCGACCCTAAACATCATTGCTTCACATTCCCGGATTATCAGTTGGTACCTACACTGGAAGAATTCTCCAGACTGCTTGGGATACCTATCCTTGATCAACTACCGTTCAGTGGTTTAGAAAAGGTTCCGAAGTCTGAAGAAGTTGCCGCAGCTTTACACATGACGAAGTCCGACATTGAAGCTAATTGGGTAACAAGGAGTGGAGTTAAGGGTTTACTTGCCAAATTCCTGACAAATAAGGCCCGAGAATTCTTGAAAGTTATGAATGTCCGTGCTTTCGAAGACATCCTGGCATTGCAAATCTATGGCTTGGTGTTATTCCCTAATCCAGACCAATTCATAGACATGAATGCTATTAAGATATTTCTCACTCATAACCCTGTACCTACCTTGCTGGGAGACATTTTGCATTCCCTCCACACTCGTACCATGAAGAAGCAAGGGACTCTCATGTGCTGCATACCTTTGTTGTCTAGGTGGTTTATTTCACACCTTCCTCAATCAGTCTTGAAGAACGGGCAGAATTTGAAATGGTCTCAAAGGATAATGTCGCTCTCCCACCCAGACATCTGTTGGTGTCCTCAGTTCAAGGAAAATGTTACCATCCTTAACCGTTGTGGCGAGTTCCCTAATGTACCACTCCTAGGAATAAGAGGAGGTATTACTTATAATCCTGCTTTAGCTCTGCGACAGTTTGGTTATGCTCAAAGAGATGGTCCACATGAAATGATCATCGAAGGCATTGTGTTCGACTATGACAACGATTCCCAAGGCCTCCGTCAAAGATTTGTACGAGCTTGGGGCATGGTGAAGAGAGGTACGTTAGGACAGAAAAATTCTATTCCTATGGAACCTTATCTCAGATGGGTACGCGCCAGAGCTCGTGAACTTGTCATGCCATATCTTGCAATCGGACCTCAGATTGTCGAACCTGAAGCTGAAGGAGGTGCTCCTCAGATCATTCCTTATTCAGATATGCCTACCAATGTTGAGGAACTAAAGAGATCCTGGATCCAGTTGAGAGAAGAAAGGGATACTTTCGAGACTCAGTTCGTCGCAGAAAGGAAGAAAGTGCTAGAACTTACCAGTCAGCTTAATGAGGAACGAAGACTCAATGCGTATCTTCGCCCAAAAAGAAGTAGCCCCTAGGAGACTTGAGCTTTCATTGTATTTTTATTATTATTCCTTTTGTAATGAACATTGATCAAAGAAATCAGCAATAAACATGTCTCTCTTGTTGGTGATTTACGCAAAGTTAAATTCCAAAAGTCCTTGAAAACATTTCATACATTGCATAGCATAACATAACACTGCATAACAGGTATTCTACAAGTTCAATGTTCTCACGGTCTTCATTACAAACAGAAAAATGGATCTCGAACAAACTGTCAAAGATCTCCAGACTCAGAATGCTCAATTCAAGGAGATGATGCTAAGCTTATCCAAGGGGCAGGAGGAACTGAAGGCTCTTTTGCTCGAAAAGAAGAAAGACAAGAAAGCTGTGAGTTTCATTAACCCGGGAAGAAGGCGTAAAGGACAGGCCACAGGAGTCAAGTTTGGAATCCCGAATGGTCCAGAAGAGGGGGCGGAGAATGATTCAGAGGAAGAGAATGCTGATTTCTCCAACCCTGAGGATGACGATGAAGATTATGAAAATGAACAGTACTCTCCAAGAGATGATAAGTACAAGTTGCTGGAAGAACGTATGCTAGCTATGGAGGGTCAGAAGGCGCCCGGTCTGGATTTCGAAAGTTTGGGTCTGGTCTCCGATGTGACCATTCCTCGCAAATTCAAAATCCCCACTTTCACTAAGTACGATGGTGCGTCTTGTCCTCAGATGCATCTGAGAGCATATGTGAGAAAGATTCAGCCGCATACCACTGACAGGAAGCTATGGATCCATTTCTTCCAAGAGAGCCTGTCTGGCACACAGTTGGAATGGTATTATCAGCTCGAGAGCTCTGACATCCGCACCTGGACTGATTTAGCAACAGCTTTCTACAAACAGTACCAGTATAACTCTGAACTAGCACCTACCCGGCTACAGTTGCAGAATATGACTATGGGATCTAAAGAAAGCTTTAAAGAATATGCTCAAAAGTGGAGAGATTTGGCTGGCAGAGTCAAACCCCCTATGACTGACAGAGAATTGGTGGACATGTTCATGGGCACACTGACCGGCCCATTCTACAACCATCTACTGGGAAGTTCTTCATCAGGTTTCACTGAACTTATATTAACAGGTGAACGTGTTGAAAGCGGCATCCGAAGTGGAAAGATACAGGCGGCTACCTCTGCAAGCACCAAAAGGTCCTATCAGGGGAGGAACGAATCAAATGCTGTGTACGGTCAAAAGGGTCGTAACAAGAAAAATCGTGACCACGACATTGGAGCAGTTACGATTGCAGCACCACCATCTCAAAACTTCCAGCCCAAACAAGACAGGCCAAGAAGGCAGTTCACCAGGATCAATATGACCTTGGCACAGGCACTGCAGGGAATGCTAAAGGCAAATTTGATCACCCTCAGAGATCCTCCTACAAATCCCAACACTACCTCTTCTCGTTATAATCCCAATGCCAGGTGTGCATATCACTCCGATAGCCCTGGGCATGATACAAACGATTGCTGGTCATTGAAGAATAAGATTCAGGATATGATCGAAGCTGGAGAAATTGAGTTTGAGCCTCCGGAGACTCCTAATGTCATCACTGCTCCTATGCCTAACCATGACAAGACTGTTAATGCTATGGATGACGATTCTCACATTTCCAATGTGGCGGACTTAACATCTCCTCTCCCGATCATAAAGAGGAATTTATTGCAAGCTGGTTTATTTCCAGGTTGTGCTGAAGATTGCAATCTCTGCATACTCCGGCCCGAGGACTGTTTGAAATTGAAGAATGGTATTCAACGGCTGATGGACGATCGTACAGTTCTCTTCGAAAGGATTCCTAAGGCGGAAAACCCTATTGAAGAAATATCTGTGATTGCTAGGTCCAAAGTTCCAGTGAAGATTACCGCTACCAGGGCGCCTGTGAAGATTACTGTTGAGCCCAGGGTTGCTCCCCTAATCATCACTGCACCTGGCCCAATCCCGTATCCCTCAAGCAAAGCTATTCCGTGGAATTATGGCGGTGATGTTTACGTCCATGGCGTGAAGCAAGTGAATAATGCTGCTAATACTAGTGGCATTGTTGGGACTAGTAAAATTACTCGAAGTGGAAGGATCTTCTCTCCAGAAATCTCACCTCCTGTCCTTGAAACTCGAGGAAAGGAACCAGTCAATCCTTCTCAGTCAGAGACACCGGTCGAAGTTACTCCCGAAGATGTTGCCAAACAGGAAATGGAAGAAGTGCTGAAAATCATCCGCAAGAGTGATTTCGATGTGGTAGAACAGTTGGGGCATACCCCGTCTAAGATCTCGATGTTATCCTTGCTGTTATCTTCTGAATCTCATGCCAATGCATTGATAAAATTCTTGAAGACTGCTCATGTGCCTCAGGAGACATCTGTCGATCAATTCGAACATTATGTTGCTCACTTGGCTGTTGACAATGGCCTGGGCTTTTCCGACGCTGATCTGACACCAGCAGGAAAGAATCACAATAAAGCCCTGCATATCTCCATTGAGTGTAGGGGAATCACTTTGTCTCATGTGTTGATCGATAATGGCTCTTCCTTGAATGTGCTGCCGACAGCCGTGCTGGATAAGCTGGATTGTAAAAGCATTGAACTGAAACCTAGTGACATTGTGGTACGTGCTTACGATGGTGCGAAGAGTGTTGTCCATGGCGAAGTAGTCCTGCCTATCAAGATAGGACCTCAAGTCTTCAACACTACCTTCCATGTAATGAACATTCGTCCTGCCTATTCCTGCTTACTGGGACGCCCTTGGATTCATGGGGCAGGCGCTGTAGCCTCGTCTCTCCATCAAAAGTTGAGGTATCCCACAAAGGGCAAAATTGTCACCGTGTGTGGAGAAGAAGAGTACATTGTCAGTAGTGTGCATACTTTCAGATACGTCGAGATGGATGGTGAATTCATTGAGACTCCTTGTCAGTCATTTGAAGTAGTTCCTCCGACCAATCCTGTCCTTAAGCCAACTTCCTGTGTACCCAAGGTTATTCGTGCTCCTCCTGCTATGATTTCTCTGAAGTACGCTCAAGCCGTGGTTGGAGATGGTGGTCGTACTGGCTGGGGTCAATTGATCGACGTACCGTACAAGTCTGACAAATTTGGCCTGGGGTTCAGCTCTGACAAGGGTCAAATTAATGCTGTAGAAGATGCTGACAGCGATTGCGACCTGGATAGCTGGATTTTCCCAACAATTGGTGACGGACTCAATAATTGGAAGGCTGAAGACACTATCCCGATTTCCTTTAGTCAGGAGTAATTGTTATCGTCTATTTTAGTGTTGCAAATTTTTGTTTTTTACAATTGAACTTCTCCAAGCGTTGTGTCTATGCCTGGGGCACAATAGCTAATTTGTTAAGGGTTTTGTCATTTTCAAAAGCATATTCATATTCAATAAATCAATGGACTTTTTGCATTCAAATATTGCGCTCTTTGTCTTTTCTGTCATCTTCCAAACAAGCTATGTTTTCTTACACACACTCACGTAACAAATTGCAGATCCATACCCACTCTGGATCCTGTTGACAATAGTTCTACTACTGTTCATTGTGACTTTGAAAATCCGATCTACCAAGCCGAGGATGGAAGTGTGGAAGATTGTGAAGTACCTGGAGAACTTGCCAGACTGTTACTGCAGGAAGAGAGGACTATACAGCCGCACGAGGAGTCAGTTGAGATTGTAAATCTGGGTACCGAAGTAGACAAGAAAGAAGTCAAAATAGGAGCAGGCTTGGAAAACAGTGTCAAAAGAAGGTTGATTCAGATGTTACATGACTATGTAGAGATTTTTGCTTGGTCTTATGACGACATGCCAGGATTGGATACTGATATAGTAGTGCATCGTTTGCCAACGAAGGAAGATTGTCGTCCTGTTAAGCAAAAGGTTCGCCGCATGCGTCCTGAAATGTTTGAGAAAATCAAAGCCGAGGTTATGAAACAATTTGATGCAGGTTTTCTGGCTATTACTTCTTATCCTCAATGGGTTGCTAATGTGGTACCAGTGCCAAAGAAGGATGGTAAGGTGCGAATGTGTGTAGATTACCGAGACCTGAATAAAGCGAGTCCCAAGGATGACTTTCCACTCCCGCACATTGATGTTCTGGTAGATAACACCGCTCAACACAAGGTGTTCTCATTCATGGATGGATTCTCAGGTTACAACCAGATTAAGATGGCGCCTGAGGACATGGAGAAAACTACGTTTGTGACGCAATGGGGCACGTTCTGTTATAAAGTAATGCCATTTGGTTTAAAGAATGCAGGGGCAACGTACCAGCGTGCTATGGTGGTTTTATTCCATGATATGATCCATCATGAAATAGAAGTATATGTGGATGACATGATAGCCAGATCTCATAATGAGGAGGAACATCTCGATCATTTATACAAACTGTTCGAGAGGTTGAAGAAATACAAGTTGAGGTTGAACCCGAACAAATGCACCTTTGGGGTAAGGTCCGGCAAACTCCTGGGCTTTATTGTCAGTGGTAAAGGGATTGAGGTTGACCCGGCCAAGGTGAGAGCTATTCAAGAAATGCCAGTTCCCAGTACAGATAAAGAAGTCAGAGGTTTCTTGGGACGCTTGAATTACATTGCCCGATTTATCTCCCATTTGACCGCCACCTGCAAACCCCTCTTCAAGCTACTGAGGAAAAATCAAGAGATGATATGGAATGAGGAATGTCAAGAAGCTTTTAACAAAATCAAGAAGTATCTTCAAGAACCTCCAATTCTGATGCCACCAGTTGAAGGAAGACCTCTAATCATGTATTTAACCGTGTTAGAAAATTCAATGGGGTGCGTGTTGGGACAACATGACGAGTCTGGTCGAAAAGAGCATGCCATATACTACCTTAGCAAAAAGTTTACCGACTGTGAAACAAGATACTCACTGCTCGAGAAAACTTGTTGTGCTTTGGCCTGGGCTGCTCGCCGACTGAGACAGTATATGTTGAATCACACCACTTTATTGATTTCTAAGATGGATCCCATCAAATACATATTTGAGAAACCCGCTCTCTCCGGAAGAATAGCAAGATGGCAGATGATCTTAACAGAGTATGACATCCAGTATACTACTCAGAAAGCAATCAAAGGAAGCGTGCTAGCTGATCATTTGGCTCATCAAGCGGTGGATGATTACCAATCTATGAATTTTGAGTTTCCAGATGAAGATGTCATGTTTGTTACCAATCATGAAGAACATGGACCGGATGAAGGACCCGAACTAGGATCCCGATGGACTATGGTTTTCGATGGATCTTCTAATGCATTGGGCAATGGTGTTGGTGTGGTAATCATTTCTCCCGAGGGTTACCATACGCCTTTCACTGCTAGACTATGTTTTCATTGTACCAATAATATGGCTGAGTATGAAGCATGTATTTTGGGACTCAAGGCTGCTATAGACCGGCGAGTCAAGTTTTTGAGTGTGTACGGAGACTCAGCATTAGTAATCAGTCAGATCAAAGGAGAATGGGACACTAAGCATCCGAATCTCATCCCTTACCGAGAACGGGTGATGACATTAATCCCATACTTTGAAGAGATTACATTCGAACATATCCCACGAGAAGAGAATCAGTTGGCAGACGCATTAGCTACCATGTCATCTATGTTCAGAGTCGGATGGGACAATGAAGCTCCCAGGATCACCATTGAGCGACTAGATGAACCGGCATACTGTTATGAACTTAACACTGAGGGAGTACGGGAAAAACCTTGGTTCCACGAAGTAAAAAGATATTTAGAAGCTCAGGAATACCCTGAAGGGGCATCCATCAATGACAAAAAATTCCTGAGGAAGTTCTCCGCTAAGTTCTTTCTGAGTAATGGAGTATTATACAAACGTAATCATGACTCAACTTTGCTTCGCTGTGTGGATAAAAAAGAAGCAGAAAAGATTATGGAAGACATGCATGATGGTATTTTTGGGACTCATTCTAGTGGACATACAATGGCCAAGAAGATTCTGAGATCAGGGTATTATTGGTCTACCATGGAAGCTGATTGCCACCATCACTCCAGAACCTGTCACAAGTGCCAAATCTATGCGGACAAAGTACATGTGCCTCCTGCTCCATTGAGCGTGTTGACAGCACCTTGGCCCTTTGCAATGTGGGGCATTGATATGATTGGGGAGATTAAACCTACTGCTTCTAATGGACATCGCTTCATCCTTGTCGCTATTGATTACTTTACAAAGTGGGTAGAGGCCGCCTCATTTGCTTCGGTCACCAAGAATGTGGTGGCACGGTTCATCAAGAATGGTCTCATTTGTCGGTATGGCATCCCTGAAAGAATTATCACTGACAATGGTACTAACTTGAACAACAAGATGATTACTGAACTCTGCACGCAGTTCAAAATAAAACACCATAACTCTTCTCCGTATCGGCCAAAGATGAACGGCGCCGTGGAGGTTGCTAATAAGAATATTAAGAAGATCATACAAAAGATGACAGTAACATACAAAGACTGGCATGAGATGTTACCGTTTGCTCTTCACGGTTATCGCACTTCAGTACGCACTTCGACAGGAGCAACTCCTTTCTCTTTAGTCTATGGAATGGAAGCCGTTTTACCAGTGGAAATCCAGATTCCCTCTCTAAGAATCATGAAAGAGGCAGGCTTAGATGAAGATGAATGGATTCAGACTCGACTCGATCAGATAAATTTGATTGATGAGAAGAGACTTGCGGCTGTTTGTCATGGGCAGATATATCAGAAGCGCATGACCCAGGCATTTAACAAAAGAGTCAAAAGACGGGTGTATCAAACTGGCGACTTGGTGATCAAGCGTATCATTCTACCACAAAGTGATCCCAGAGGCAAGTGGACTCCCACATACGAAGGGCCGTTTGTGGTTAAGAAAGTATTCTCTGGTGGAGCCATGATACTTGCTACAATGGATGGCGAAGACTTCCCGCATCCCGTGAACGCAGACATAGTTAAAAAATACTACGCATAAAAGAGACCCGCTAGGTCGACATACCTAGGCAAAAGTAAGGGCATCCCGGCGAACCAAAAGGGTTCGGGCAAAAATTAGGGATAAACATAAAAAAAATGTACACCCGGCAAGTCGAAAACCTGAAAAGGCGGCTTGGGCAAAAAGGGGTATCCTGGTGGATTGAAAACCTGAAAAGGCGGTCCAGGCAAAAATTAGGGATCAAAGCGTATGACTATGTCCCGTTCTCAGATAGCTTCATCCAAGTTCAAAGGACTGAACAAGCTAATCACTTCTATCCGACAGCAGGAGATGAGAGGCTTGAAGACATAATGGCAGTAGTGGAATTAAAGTCAATAGGACGTTTTCGGCATAGCTTTCTCTTTGTTTTCTTGACAATTTCCTCTTACTAGGATTTTTGTCTCCTTGTACACAAATTGCCTGTTTATAGGCCCTCTGTCGAAATCAATATAATTTTAGTTTCAAAAAAAAATGCTCTTGTTTTACTTTCTCTGTTTTGTTTGCATAAACGTCCATTGATTTAATTCAAATTAATATATGCATTTGGATATGATCGATGTTTACCTAAAATGCATGCATAAAATAGAAATAGCGATTACTACTAGGCTTCAGGATCGAGGAGAAGGTCTAATCATGCTTTCCAATGAATCCGTTGCTAATCCTATTCCCCAGCAAAGCCAGTCATTCCCAGAGGAGAGTGGCATTACTAGACAAATGGGTCATCTCTTCCACCCCCAACCAGGCTTCTGTTGAACATTTCTACTGAGATTTATTTCCCCAGTAGAGTCCCCTGGCACATAATTCATTCATTTCATAACATATACATGCATACAAATGTTCGCATTTATTTCAGACGCATAATTCATTCATTACATCATTTCACAGCACACGCATGCATACAACATTTGCATCTCATGCGTCATGGCATGACATGGAGCTAATTTTATTTTTCAGGTTAATTATCCTCTTGATACAATCAAAACAAAGGTCCATTCAGACGGACATCCTTATCAATTACATTCAGGATTCAACTACATCTTTCAGATATACTCCATGTCAACATTCATTCTGACATCCTCCTAACGATGGCATCTATAAGCCCATCCCAGACATTTATTGCAAATACAACATATACAAATACTATCAGATATAGCCTAGCGTACGGTTCATTCTGATTCAGCTCAACATATGACTCTTTCAACTCAGATGCGATCTAACGTACGATCCATTCCGACCTTCAACAACTCCAATACGGTCTAGCATACGACCCATTTGGACCTTCAAGGCCTCAAATGCTACCTAGCGTACGGTACATTCTGAAGTGTAGTCTGGCGTATGACTACCCCCTTCATCATCAGGTACAGCCTAACGGACGGCTCAGTCTACAACTCAGATACGATCTAGCATACGATTCTGATCCTTCACCCCCAGTAACGATACAGCCTAACGAACGGCTCGTTCCGCAACTCAGATACGATCTAGCGTACGATCCATTCTGATCCTTTATCCCCAGCATATTACTCCTCCAACAATACGGTCTAGCGTACGACCCATTCGGATCTTCATTCCTCAGATACTACCTAGCGTACGGTACATCCCGAGGTGTAGTCTAGCGTACGACTACTTTTCGTCAGATACAGCCTAACAGACGGCCCATTCTGCAACTCAGATACGATCTAGCGTATGATCCATTCTGATCTGTTATCCCCAGCGGCGTATGACCCATTCTAACTCCCCAGTGAAGTCGACGACCTAATGAATGACTCACTATACGGTCTAGCGTATGACCCAGCGACACCCATGACTTCAGATATCTTCTAACGTACGACGTACTCTGAAGCTCTCATCATCAAACTTCCTAGATGGCATCTTTAAGCCCATCTCCATCAAGACTAACTACTTGACAAGTGCAAATTTTTGGGGCATTCTAAGTGTTCAATAATCTTCCACCTCCAGACCACGAATGGCGTACATACCATTCTGACTCTCTCGGTTCAAGAATATTGAACAGGGGCAGCTGTCATACCCCAAAATTTGCCCATTAATATTTCAAGACATTTTTCAGGGCACTCCGACTCATTTTTATGACACTGATCTTAAAGGAACAAAGGTCCAGCTCACGAATGACCCAATCCAGAAAATGGTCCAAACTGGCCTGTTCGCTACACGTTCGCTACACGCTCGCCTAGCGAACGTTCGCTACACGTTCGCTACACGCTCGCCTAGCGAAGCTGACAGACAACAGAAAATTTTGGGCTTCATTCTGAGCCCATTAGGTCACAAAAAAGAGCATTATAAATACCAGCACTTCAGTAATGAAAAGGAGAACGAAAAACCGAGACGGAGACGGCCGGAAACCCTGGCATAGCAACCCCGGAGAGTAGCCCAGAGAAGTCGGAGTGAAGAAACCCTGATGGCCGCTCATCCGCACCGAAGTTACCGCCGCCCAATTCAACCCGATACCAAAAGTGACTTGCCAATTCAGCATTACCACTCCATTGCAAACAGGTTTGTGTATCATTATTGTTTTATGCTTCCAATTTTTAAATCTCTAAATACATAATGCATCATGATTGAATTTTTGGATATGTAATTAGACTTTGCATGTGAATTCCAGTACGCCTGAATATCCTGAGTGTTTGACCATATTATTTCTGTAATTGAATGCAATAAGGCATGCAGCATGCTGAGATCATACTGTTCTGAAATTCAAAACCCGCAGCCGCTCGCTAGCACATCGCTAAGCGAGCATGTAGCGAGCATTCGCTAGGACCTCGCTAGGCGAGGCAGAGGCGAACGGGACAGCCGTTGATATTTGTTATGTCCTATGCGTAACCTGATCTATTCTATGTTAATTATGCACTGTTTTGCCTGACATTCATGCTGCTGTGTTTTCTTTTGCGGTGTAATCCTCGATTGCACCCTGATTGGTATTCTAACCCGTTTGCTGAATTTTGTAAAGGTTCACATATCCCAGGAAAAGAGTGTTGTTTAGGCCTTCCACTTTATTTGTGGGATACCCTTATGAAGATCCACCCTAAATTGCTTAATTAATTTTAATGTATTAATTTTAATGTATTAATTTTAATGTATTGATTTTAATGTGGAGATTCATCCTAATTACCTAATTGACTTTAAAATATGACCTTTAAACATGTGATTTTGGACCTCTCTTTGCTGCCCTACGGTATTACGGTATAACGGTCATGTCCCGTGAATGTGGGGATACACTTAGCAATGGCCCTTCGATTAAATCATCATAAAATAAATCATAGTCCCTCGGATGTTGCCTTCGAATATATGATTTCGTCCCTCGATGACCCTTCGGTGTAGCCTACGGTTAAATGATGATCGTCCCTTCGAATGCTAAGGTATCCTTACAACTGTTGCCTTCAATGACCTATCGATGACCCTACGATGACCCTTAAACATCCAAAGGGTAAAATTACTTACTTCTCAATAGTAAGGACAGTTTTACCCTCATAAGGATAGGAAACGTTCATAACGACCTTAGGAAGGTATAACTCTCAATTGCTGGATCATAACCTAAAACATTTCCCACCCCTCACACTTTGCAAATCCTAGAAAATCACCACTTGGTATACATTCATACTAGAATCATTACCAAGTTACATTTTTCTAAACCGTTTTCAAAATCAAACGAGATAAATACTTTGTATACATTCATACGAGAATCATTACAAAGTTAAACTCTCTTTTCGAAACATTTTAAACAATTCACGAACACTTTTCAGACAAAAATATAAGTGATCCAGCAATTAAGAGCCCATGGATAACCATGGATACAAAGGGTGCTAACACCTTCCCTTTGTATAATGTACCTCCCGAACCCAAAATCTATTGAGGTCTTTCCTGTTCTTTTCCACCTTTCCTTATTGGATAAAAGAAAAGTCGGTGGCGACTCTTGCTATCCGCGACATTGCGATAAAAAGCAAAACACCCCAAGTCAGTTCACCGTATGACACCAGCCAACAAATACAGCAATGATATGTACACAATGCAATAAGCACTACGCCAAATAAGGGAAAAGAGGGCGCTTATTTTGGCCTATAACAGCGATTTTAAGCGCCCTCTAAAGTGGCGCTGGCATAGGTAAAGACAGCGCTTTGTTTTCCTGGAGAAAGCGCTGTCTAAAGTGGCCACATTATAGTGCGCTTTCAGAAAAAAGCGCCCTCTGGAGTGGTCCATAAAGGGACACCTTAGAGGGCGCTTTCTGGAAAAAGCGCCCTCTAAAGTTGTCAATGTAAAGTGTTTAGAGGGCGCTTTCAGGAAAAAGCGCCCTCTAAAGTTGTCAATGTAAAGTGTTTAGAGGGCGCTTTCATGAAAAAGCGCCCTCTAAAGTTGTCAATGTAAAGTGTTTAGAGGGCGCTTTCTGGACAAAGCGCCCTCTAAAGTGTTAGTTATTTTAAAAAAATTTGTTTGAAAAACAGTGGATATTTAATTGGTAACCTGTTCGCATGCTGCAAAAGTGTAAAATTCATATTGATTTCATCCTTTAATCCAATGTTATACACCATTAATCCATTGATATATACAACATGAATCCATTTATATACAACATTAATCCTCCATATATACAACATTAATATATGATTCTTTGATCAACAATATACAACAACATATTCATGATTTAGTAAAAGTACAACAACAATATACAACATATATACAACAACAACATACAACAACAACATTCCATACATATATGTACAACAATATACAACCTAGCTATATGATTCTTTGATCAACAATGAATTGACACAATTCATCCTTCATTTCATCCAAATGAGCTCTTGAGTAAGATTGGTATTCCTCAAAGTACTACAATTAAGAGAATAAAACATATTCATGATTTAGTTACAAATTAGATGAAATATCTGACAGACATAATTAAATATACAAATACACACGAATATTTAGGGGAATTTCACTTACGCTTCAACCGTCTTCTTCATACTCGGATATTTACTTCAATCACCCGATAACGAATCGAGATAATACACTATTAGTCTCGAAAGATCCATAGCAACCAACACCCAGTGACCACTGTATCCAAAAGCTGTCTAGTAGTTCTAACCAATACTAAACAAAATAACGCCCATCCACCCATGGTGAATAATAGCAAGTGTGCATAATAGGCAGGAGGAACTGCATACAATATAACATTTTTGTTAAACTAAAGTTTTGTATAGCCTAAAACAAAAACAAGCAAAGGGAATCGAGTAACAAACCTATTGAGACAGATCGAGTACACCTCGCATAACTGAATGGAAAAAAATAGTATCAGAAGGCTTCTAAAATTAAATGAAAACAGTACAAGTTTAGAAAACATTAATTAAGATTAAAAAAGCAAATCATATCATTACGTGTAGCACAAGTTATTGGTCAAACTCTGTAGCTGGTCTGCAGTGAATTTATTTTCATCATACAGCACATGATAATGCGTTGGTCGACTAGTCCCCTGCAAAAAGAACACGTCCAAATGCAAATAACACAGAACTGTCAAAAGGCGATTGAGCAACAAATAGTAAACAATGGCATAAAGTTAAATGACATAGCTAATATTACCTGAATTCCTGCATGGCTGTTAAGGTAAAAATCAAATTCCCTAGGGTGACAAATGCTGGTGTCTACCACGGTTCCTTTGACAATTTAGAACAACAAAATCAGCAAAAAGTGATAAATTCAAATGATAATATATACCAGCTGCGTTAAGAAATATATTGAAAAAACCTGACATAATATTTCCACTTCTATCGGTCTCTTTGGGGTTGACAGGAAAGAGACGGGTGTGATGTCTCTTTTGGACCACTACAAAAGTAACTTTAGGTAGATACCCATCCTCTATTGAGACACAAGCCTGATGAAAAAAAATTAGTTGGTCTTCAGCACTCCAATGTACTTCAAATTTTACACCCTTGTCTCTTGCACGAATGATTGACTTCATAATAGCCATTTTACCTGTAATAAAGAAAACAATTAAAATCAGATGACAAATGTAAAAACAATTAAAATCATAAAAGTCATTTTACCTGTAATAAAGAAAACAATTAAAATCATTTGACCTGTACCTTTTTCACTAAGTTCTCTTTCTTTTCTTGGTTGGAATATGTTCTACATGTCTCTTAACAACACGGACGGTTGGATTGATCCAAATACCCTCATTATGATCATTTCTAATATATGAATCATTTGATATAATATTCTCATCTTGATCATTTTTGGTAAACGATTCAATCTCAACATCAATATCACCTTGATCTCCAGTGTTTTCATCAATTACTTTGTTGAAAAAAAGAACTATAGACCATTTCGTACTTTTCGGATCATTGACATAGAACACTTGTCTAGCTTGAGAGGCTAGAATAAAAGACTCATCTTTGTATCCCACCCTATTAAGATCCACTTGCAAAAATCCTGACTTATCCATTCGAATGCCGTTATTATTTTCAACCCACTTGCAACCAAATATAGGAATCTGAAACTTCTCATAATCAAACACCCAAATGCGCTCGATAACACCAAAATACGACAGATTTGCAAATTTGGGGTTTAAGTCCTTCACACTTGATATGTGCATTGCTTCAGCTACCACGGTGATACCACTATTCTGCATAGTACTTTTATCATCTTGTTCTTTGGTATAAAATGTGTATCCATTAATCGCGTATGCGCTATAAGAAAAAACATGGAAACTTGGACCATATGCTAAGCATCTCAACCTTTCTGTTATTGAAGCGGGATCTGAATAATACTTTGAATAAATATGATCCTTAAACCAAGGTATAAAACATCGATTGTGCTCTCGTACTATCCAATTTTCATTTCTATTGGGATTTAAACCTCGGAGAACATCCTTGTGAATTTCAACATACGGCTCAACCTCATTCTCATTGTGCAGAACATACAAATGCACTTGATCCCGTTCGACCCTTGATACTGCCACGATTTTATTTCCAATTAGATTTTTTCCTTCTTTCTTTTCGACAAGCTGAGACTTGGGGAGTCCGATTGACTGAACATTAGACAAATATTCAGTACAAAACTCAATCGCTTCTTCAACAATGTATCTTTCAACCATACAACCTTCTGGTCGACTTCGGTTCTTCACGTACCCTTTTAATATTTTCATATAACGTTCAATAGGGTACATCCATCTCATATAAGCTGGTCCACACAATTGTGTCTCTTTCACAAGATGAACAACTAGATGTACCATTATGTCAAAAAATGATGGAGGAAAAAACATTTCAAGCTCACACAAAGTAATAACGATTTCTTTTTGCAACATTGGTAAGATCGCAGGATTGATCACCTTACTGCAAATTGACTTGAACAAAGAACACAACTTAGTTATAGAGCTTCTTACTTTTTCTGGAAGAATAGAACGTATACCTATTGGGAGAAAATGTTCCATTATAACATGGCAATCATGGGTCTTTAAACTCTTTAACTTGAGGTCTTTCATAGACACAAGTCTTCTAATATCTGAAGAGTACCCTTCTGGAACTTTAACTTCACTTAGAAACTTACACAATGTTTTTTTCTCCTTTCTAGATAGAGTATAAGCAGCAGGAGGTAGATATGTTCGTTTTCCTTTCTTCAAGGGTCCTAATTCAGTTCTTATTCCCATCGCTATCAAGTCCTTTCTTGCCTTAAGGCCATCCTTAGACTTTCCTTGTATATTGAGTAACGTGCCAATAACACTTTCAAATACATTTTTTTCAATATGCATAACATCAAGAAAATGTCTCACATACAAGGACTTCCAATACGGCAATTCAAAAAAAACTGACCTCTTCTTCCACCCACTTTTGACAAGTGTGTGGGCAAAAGGCTTGCCAAACTGAGTATCCAAATCTTTCACCTTTTCAAAAATTTGATCACCCGTCAATATAGGTGGAGCTCTGCCTTGTTCTGTCTCTCCATTGAACGCCTTTCTCCATCCACGGTAGTGATGATTTGAATTTAAGAATCTCCGATGACCGAGAAAGACATTCTTCTGACCAAACTCCAAGCGCTTCCAATCTGTTTTATCTTCACAAATAGGACACGCACATTGACCTTTTATGCTATACCCTGATAGATTTCCGTATGCTGGAAAATCATTAATTGTGCCAAACAACATCGCCCTCAAGTTGAAACTTTCTTTCCTATATCCATCATAAACCTCCACACCGGTCTCCCACAAAATCTTTAAATCTTCGATTAAGGGCTTCAAGTACACGTCTATGTCATTCCCTGGTTGTTTAGGTCCAGAAATCAACATAGACAACATCATGTACTTACGCTTCATACATAACCATGGAGGTAGGTTATAAATCATAATAATCACAGGCCATGTACTGTGTGAGATACTCTGGATACCGTGTGGGTTCATTCCATCAGTAGATAATGCCAAGCGAAGGTTTCTTGATTCTTCTCCAAATTCAGGATAATCATTATCAATTTTCAACCACTGTGGTGAATCTGCCGGATGTCGATACTTTCCATCTATAATTCTTTCATCTACATGCCAGGTCAAGTGTCTTGAATCGGTTTCACTACGAAACATGCGTCTAAATCTCGGAATAACAGGAAAATACCACAAGACTTTTGTTGGAGACAACTTGTTCTTATATCGCGAGACACCGCATTTAGGACACTCATTTAACGATGCATACTCATTTCGAAACAAAACGCAATCGTTTGGACATGCATGTATCTTATCATAGCTCATGCCAATAGAGCACAACATCTTTTTGGTCTCATATGTTCGATTGGGAAGAACATTATCCTCAGGAAGCATATCTTTCAAAAGGGCTAATAACTCTGTGAAACTTTTATCCGACCACCCATTGCCCGCCTTTAAGTTGTACAACTTTAATACCGCAGACAATCTTGTGAATTTAGTGCAACCATCATACAAAGGTTTCTCTGCATCACTTACCAACCTCTCAAACATTTCAGGACAATCCTTAAGATCTCCTTCAAGTGCTTCTGCAATCTCTTCAACTCGATCACAATCGTATGTATCTGCGCCACTATAGTTTGAGGCATAGGTCGTACTATCCCCCGATTCAACATTCTCGTTACTTTTCTCACCATGCAAATTCCAACATGTATAACTTCGATCAATTCCATGCCTCATTAGATGCGATGTCAACTGAACTGCGTCAACCCGTTTCCCATAACAACAACCCAAGCAAGGACATATCATTCTACTGGGGTCTTCGGCGTGCGCAACGGCAAACTTAACGAATTCTGATACCCCATTCTCGTACTCTCTCGACAATCGATTGGAAGACATCCATGTATTATCCATTACTAATTAGAATAAACAAAAAACAATTTCAGAAGAGTTCAAACACATTCGGACCTAGGTTTCTAATGATACTGGTGTTGACACAAAATCATATGTTCATAGGTCGTATAACCCTAACTACTGGGTAATGTAGTCCCATTGCATGCGCTATCATGGTCACTAAAAACCAACCGTCAATTTCCTATTGCATGCGCTATCATGGTCGAAACAAACGTAGAAGGAGGAAACGCGCAGTAATAATGTAAAACAGAAATTGGGCAAAGCTAAAACAAAGCAATAACATAAAACAGAAATTGGGAAAAGTGTGTACCTTTGATTGGTAGAAGGAGGAAACGCGCAGTAATAATGTAGATCTAACAGAGGTGGAAGGAAAACGCCTTAGAACCCTAACGTGAAAAAGAACGAAAATAACAGATAGTGAAATAACAAAACGCGCAGTATGTTATAATTTTAATGTTTACTAAAGGGGACATTAGAGGGCGCTTGTGGAAAAAAAGCGCCCTCTAAAGGGGGCCTAAGAGGGCGCTTATGAAAGCGCTCTCTAAGGCTTTCCAGAAGCGCTTTATAAGCTGGAAATGCACATGGACTTATAACAGCGCTTTATTAAAAGCGCCCTCTAAGGGTAACCTTAGAGGGCGCTTTCTAAAAAGCGCCATGTATTGTTGTCCCTCTATCTCCTCCTTATTTTTTCGTTTCACCTTAGAGGGCGCTTGTGGAAAAAAAGCGCCTCTAAAGGGGGCCTAAGAGGACGCTTATGAAAGCGCTCTCTAAGGCTTTCCAGAAGCGCTTTATAAGTTGGAAATGCACATGGACTTATAACAGCGCTTTATTAAAAGCGCCCTTTAAGGGTAACCTTAGAGAGCGCTTTCTAAAAAGCGCCATGTATTGTTGTCCCTCTATCTCCTCCTTATTTTTTCGCTTCACCTTAGAGGGCGCTTTGTTACAAAAGCGCCCTCTAAAGTGCGCTGTCTATTGCTCCTTATTTTTCGCTTCACTTTAGAGAGCGCTTTTGTAATAAAGCGCCCTCTAAGGTGCGCTGTCTATTCCAGTTTTTGGCGTAGTGAAGGTAAAGCAGGTAAATAAATAACTGTACAAAAGCATGAACACCCAATAAACAAACAAACTACAAAAGCTAGGAGGGACTCACTTAGGGAAACCGGGTCCCCAGCAGAGTCGCCAGCTGTCGCAACCTGAAAAATACAGTGTGCGAAAAACAACCGGCGAAAGAAAATGACAGAAGAGTCGCCACCGTGCGTTATTTATCCCAAAGGAAGGAAAGGAAACGCTCGAAGTAAACCTGAAAAGAGGAGAGGAGAAGACAAGGTCTCGCAACCAAATCTTGGGTTCGAGAGTCGATTATGCGAAGGGAAGGTATTAGCACCCCTACGCATCCGTAGTACTCTACGGGATCCACTTTTGTAGTTCTTGTCTAAAGGGTGTGAGTTTATCTTGTGCTGTTTACTAAAAAAAGGGGTCAAAAGAAAATGACTCGCACGGATGTCGCATCCACTACATACGTATCTCATCTGAATATGAGAATCAGAGTCTTCGTAGCTCGGCTACCTAGGGGTTAAGGGTAATTGTGCTCGCTAAGACATCGCGTCTTATGCATACGTATCTCATCTGGAATGAGAATCAGAGCAAGCCGTAGTTCGACTAACTACGGGGTTATGGATTGGGTTTTGGACGAACGACGTTACCACGCAATCTACCGGATGCTCGACCTTTGGAGACTTACTCACCTGTAGTAGAAGGAGTAAACGTGTGTTTAGGAGAAGAAAAATCAATGAAGGGTTAGGGTTTGGTAAACTCATGCAAAAAGGCAGTCCTTGACGAAGGAACCTGCATAAAGAAAAAAATAAACACACAAAAACATTGCCTCCTATCGAGGTCTTCCAGCTAGGAAAGCAGTAAAATGCGGGAAAAATGTAAAAGTACCACGCGGATAAAGATCCGAAGTAACAGCAATTAGAGGAATGGGAAACCCAGAGATCCTTCCAAGCTAAACACCATCAAAGAAAGTGAGTCAGTACAGGTAATCGGAATGAAACCTCCAGGGGGTATCCCACAAATAAAGTGGAAAACCACGCAAGTTATCCCTGCAAAAGTCATGTGAGCCTTCACAAAAACTCAACAAACAGGTTAGAGACAAAAAAAATAGGGTAATCAAGGGTTGCCCCCAAATCAAAATGTAACCACATGAATCATGCCATTAAAATTCACAAAAAAGACATGCATCAAAAGAGTATCAAATTCACCCATAATACCTCAAACATTCAGAGTATTCAAATTCAAAGCTCAAAGGTAATGGGAATAAGGGCAAACCTGATTGGAGAGCTTTATTGAAATTGAGTTGCACCCGTGAGGTTTACAAAACAATCTTTAGGGTTTATGTGAGGCAGAGGTGATTCTGTGCAGTTGAGTTCCCTTCAGGGTTTGGAGGCTGCTCTGAACTCCGTTAGCTCTTCTCTCACTATCTTTTTCCCAGACAGGGTAATAGGAATAGAATTAAATTTTGTTTCACTGAAACTCTGAATTTATAACCTGATTTTTGTGCACTGTGGGCAAATGAGAGAGGTCCAAGTCCAAGATTTATTTATTTATTTATTTATTTATTTATTTATTTATTTCGATTTTCGTTTTTTTTTCGTTTTCCTTTTTTTTTTCCTTTTTTTTTTTTTTTTTTTTGTTTTCCGTTTTTTTTTCAAAACACGTGGGCTTCGCCTAGCGAGCATGACAACTCATGAACAAACCTTTGCTCCTTCAAGATTAACGTTTTGACTGACGAATAGACCCCTGTTGGAAGTAACTCAAGTCTTTCCCTTATGTTGACTGATCATCTAAATAGAGCCCACAAAGTGTCCTGGATGATGTTCAAGCTTCTTGGATCCGATTCCGATTGCCATGATGAAATGCAAATGCTAAATGACCTAAAAATGAATGCATGCATGAGGTGTAAAGCGTATGCTTCCAGGAAAAATGAAGTGTAAATTTTGGGGTATTACACCTCTATTTATAGATTTAGGTTAACTTGGACCTCAATCCAAAGCCCAAAACTATAAAAGCCCAAAATAGTTAACACTACTAAAATAGGCATAAGTTAAAATCCTGTGTGAAGCAACATGCTTCGACACTTCGACACACTAACACAACTCAACATACTAGGTGGATCAACACTTCCTTGCTCTATCGAGCAACCTGCTTCGACACAAGGAATTACAATTCAACAACTAGTTATGCCCCATTCTCATATTGAATATATAATTCTAGCCTGCCTCAATTGTTTTTATAATTCTTTTTTTAATTAAGCAAGATGAATAGATATTTACTAAGAAATAAGACTACCCTTCCAAGACACATTCATCCCTATATATCCTTCCCCAACAAAACTGAAATTAAGTTTGAACATATCTGCTTTCCACAACATGAGTATACCTCCTAATATTATTCGAACGCATTTAGCTATCCATTCTACTTACTCATTACCCCATAAATATATCATCTATACCTCATCCAACTTTGGAATTTAGTCTCTGAAAGAAAGCACATGTCCACCCTCTCATTTCTAATTAATTGTTGAAGGCTTTTGCTTTGATACGATTGCCAAACCTACACATGTTATAGGAAAAAATATTCATTATTCCCCTTTAAAATTTGCTTCCTTCAAACTTCTCCCTTCTTGGTCTCTAGTCTCCAATTCTGTAATTGCTTCAACATGAATATGATATTCATCAACTCCTTTGATATCTAATTGCATTGCCTTAGTCCAATTATTACCAGCTACATCCTCTCATTTTTCACATAGTATATCTTATTTCCTTGAATAACATCTGAATCAGATGTAGATTTATAGCACAATGTTGATCCCCCTGAGAACTTATCCATGGAAGACTCTAAATGATAAGATGGTGAAAATTTTGTCAGTAATTTTTGTTTCGATTATTTTCGAGGTATAGAGTTTTGATGACTTTATTAGCAAGTTGACTAATTCGATCGAAGTAATACAATAATTTGTCTCTAAAGGGATTGCAAATTTAAACAAGGTGATACTAATGCAATTTAAATTAAACAACAGGGAGTTTTTAAATATGATCGGTACGAAAAACTAAGTGCGAGAAAACTTTCGGAGTAAAGTTTCAATAAAGAAGAGTGATTAGATCTTTATTTCAAATCTGCTAATTATATATGTTGATGAATGTGTATCACATGAATACAAATTATGCTATAATTATACGGAAAATTAAGAAGACCACTGCACCCAACTCCTTTGTGTACAACTCACTAATTTAGACGATAATTCCCTAATTCCTTATGCGAATTCAAAGTAAAACTAGACGTTTCTAAGTTCGTTAATTCTACAACCACATCTTATAATTACCTATTCCTAGTTAATTATTAAGTTGAACAATTTCCCTAATTTAGAATTGTAGACTTACGGTCAATAATATATACTCATCTAAAATCATTTCTCACGCTTGTAAACATACAAATAGCATTAAGAACAAGAAAAATTGAGTAATAATTATCACTTACAAGTATTCAAATAATCAGATACATTCATATGATCCAATAGAGTATAATAAGTTCATCTTTAAAGACCTAATCAAAAATAGCTTAGTGACTCATAGTTAAACAAACAATTTCCATACTATAAAAAAAAACAGACAATTAGCATGAGTTGATATGAAGAAACCATGAAAACTAATGAAAAATAAGCTCCCCAATGGATTCAATGCTCTCAAAAATCGCAGACTAATGCTCCTTGACGTCACTTTCCTGCCTAAAATTCGTGACCCTGAAAAAAAATAGTAAAAATCAGTTTAAATAGCTGCCACAGAGTGTTATAAAATGGTTGCATCGCGATCACCTTGGTCAATATCTCGATCGCGATATCGCTGCATCGCTTCCACGATGATAGCATCGCGGTCGCGAGAAATCCAGTTGCAAACTCTTGATTTTTTAATACTTTTTTTTCTAAAAAAATTCTAAGTCCCATTTTCTTCCTCTTTTATAACTTTTCTCAATTTTTCAACATATTTGTTTGATTTTTGCTCATAGTTTCATCGATTCCGTCATAAATACTCACGAATATTACGTAATGACAGGGCCTCATCACGTTCGAATGAAGTGAAGCTTTGATTATTTTAAGAATTACAACTTCCTGAAGCTTTTCTACCAATACCCCAATATTTTCTTGAGTGGGATTGTTTTTTCATTAACAAAACAACTAGGTAGTGAATTTGGGCTGCATTTGACCTTATCCATTAATTAGTGTTTGTAATCCCAATTCTCTTGAGTGGCCCATATACCTTCTAGGAATATCTTTGCCACCACTTAACGGGTGATCTTCCACATTTCTTGGAGAAGGATGGTTTGAGGACACCCATATCTCCATGTGTCCTAACTGCCTACCCATAGATTTTCCTACTATTCCAGATGTTGTTCCCACTTTTGTTGTTGTTTATATGCCCTTACCTGACACTGTCCCAAAAGTTGACTCTACACTATGGCATTTTCCAAATTCCCACACCTTTTGTTTTTCCAACCGTCTCAACAAAGACAACTAATGTCCTATTTGAATTTTTGTGTTCCCTGCTTCATGCTTGTCGCTGTCATTTCCAAGAAAATCATCATGATATTCATCTTCCTTTTTCGGTGCCTTCTCTTCTCTTATTCACTCGCCAAAAGAGTAATCTAAATCCGACGAGTATTGTTAAAGCTAGAGCTAAGCATGATACAAGATCATGGAAGAAGGAAAAATAAGATGAAAAAGAGCTTTATTCATTACTAACAAAACTAAACTATTACAAGTGTACATAGTTGCTTATATAACAAGTAAATGGCTAGGGATTAACTCCAACTATTTCCAATTGTCAAAACAGAAATAGTTGGAGTTAGTTACATGAACTAACTAACCCTACCCTCTCTCTCTCTCTCTCTTTATATTCAACAACACCCCTCAAACTAGAATGAAAATTAATTATTCCTAGCTTGCTTTGTTATAGAATGATCTAGGATGTAGAGATTTTGTGAGTATATCGACCACCTTCTCCTTTGAAGTGACATGCATTAAGTGGATTGTGACACTTAGAGCTTTGTCTCTAACCACGTGGCAATCTATCTTGATATGTTCTGTCATTTCATGAAATACCGGGTTAGTGGCAATGTGGAAAGCTGAAGCGTTGTCACAATAGATGATTATAGGCATATCGTGCTGGAGTTGAAAATCATTGAGAAAATTTAAAATCCATTGACCTTGACATGTTTCTTGGGCCAATGCCCGATATTCAACCTCATATGAGGAGCTGGACACAACATTTATCTTCTTGCTTTTCCAGTTGATAAGTGACTTGCCTAGAAAGAAATAGATTCCTGATATGGATCTTCGAGTATCAGAGCAAGGTCCCCAATCAAAATCTGAAAACCCTTTGAGACATAGTGTGGATGATGAGCTGAAAACGATCATTGGCCTGTATGGTTTTTGATAAATCAAAGCACATGTAGACCTACCGACATATGCTTATCAATATGTGCATCAAGGAATTGTCTCAACTTGCTTATTGCCTAAGAAATTCCAGGTCTTAAATGAGTGAGATACATCAATATCTCAATTAGACGCATATATGTTATAGGTTATGAAAAGGGTTGGCCATGGGTTTTGTGCAATTGTAAATGTGGTTGCATTGGTGTATTGTAAGGTTCGGCTCCAATTAAGCCTGCATCATTAAATCAAGATCATACTTCCTTTGGAAAATTTAAATTCCATCATGAGTTCTAGCAACTTCAAATCCCAAGAAGTATTTCAATAGTCCTAAGTTTTTGATGCTGAACTTGTTATCTAAGAGAGTTTTCATGCGGGTGATTTCATAAAGATCAGTTCCACCTAATACCAAATCATCAATATAGACAAGGATAAATGTGAATCCTTTGTGTGATTTTTTGGTGAATAGGGAGTATTCATCTTTGGATCGATAAGATCCTGATTATGTAAGTGTGTCAGTAAGTTTGTTATTCCATTGCCTGCTTTCCTATTTCAAACCATATAAGGACTTTTGCAATTTATACACAAGATCAGGATGAGACAATGCTAAGCCAGGGGGTTAATATAAACTTCCTCATTGAGATGTCCATGAAAAAAGGTTGTGTTAATATCAAGTTGAAAGAGAGGACACTTGTGAACTGCAAATATGGATAAGATCACTCTTATGGTTGTCATTTTCACCATAGGGCTGAAAGTAACCATATAATAAAGGCCTTCAATTTGTGTGAATCCTTTTGCAACCGGTTGTGCCTTATATCTTTGAACAAAACCATTAGCATGCATCTCCAACTTAAATACCCACTTGCATCCAATGGATTTCTTATGGGGAGGTAAATGAACAAGGTCCCAAGTTTTGGTTTTCATCAAAGCAATTAACTCAACATTGATAGCATTCCTCAAGTTATCATCAAAAGTAGACTTCTTATAAGTTTGAGGATTAAATATGGTACACATGTTTAGAGTAAAAAGTTTATGTGCAGAAGAGAATGAGTCATATGATAATGAAGATGATAGATGACACTTATATGATGAGGATTGATTGGGAACAATTGCTGCTGAATTGTGGATTGTACTTGTCATGAGATTACAATGGTAATCTTGGTGATAATTTTGAGGTTTAGAGTTTTTGATATATTTTATTAAGTGTTGAAGCATAAGATATGGATCCAAAGACTCTTAAGGTGGATATGTCGGGTAATTGGTTATGTAACACTTGGTATGTTGACTTATGCTTCAAGAAAACTGTGGGTAGTCTATTAATAATGTCTAATGCATGATTGGCAACTGAGCCTAAAAAATATGAGGGGGTGTGCTTGATATAGGATGGCTCGAATGCCAAGGATGTGTTGGCATTTTCTCTCAACAATGCCAATTTGTTGAGGAGTACCAACATATAAAGTTTGATGGATGATGCCTAATTTCTGAAAAAACTATTTAAGCATAAATTCATTTCCATTGTCTGACCTAATGCATTTGACCTTTGTGTTGAACTGAGTATGGACCACAAACACAAAAGACTCAATGAGAGATGATGTTTCAAATTTTGGCCTCGTAAAGAATATCCAAGTAAACCTACTTTTGTCATCTACAACAGTTAAAAATATCTAAACCCATAATGGATGGTGTAGATAGAGGACCCTAAATGTCCATGTGGATCAAGTCAAAATTGTGATGAGAAACATGGTTGTTATTATGAAAGGGATACCTCTTTTGCTTAACATAAAAACAGATATCACAAGGAGTATACTGAATTACAAGTTTGAAAAAAGGAAAACTTTTATTTATTTCAAGTAATTTGGCATTAGAGATATGACCAAATATTAGGTGCCAAATATTACATTCATGGTAGATAGCTAAGGTATGTATGGGAAGTTGGATGGCATTTATGAAGGACTTTGATGGTGTATGATTCAATGTAGCAAAAGGAGATGTGAGGAGATACAATCCACCATTAAGTTTATATGTGCCAATCATCCTCTTGGAGCGGATATCATGTATCATGTAGTCAATATCATTAAAAATTAATTGACAAATAAGAGTTCTAGTCAGCTTTGGAACAAATATGAGGTTAAAAGAAAAACTAGGCATATATAAAACATCTGTGATGTATAATTGATGATCAAATATGATAGTGCCTGCATAACAGGTGGTGACTAAAGCACTGTTGGGCAATTTGAGAGTTATGGGTTTAATTCACTTCAAGCATTGTAATTTTTTTCTAGTATGGTATACATGATCGGTTGCACCAGTATCTAAGATAAATGTGTTAGGGTAAGTAATGGATGGGAGTGGTCGGATAATACCTATTTTTGCAGCAGGTTTAGGAGTGTGCAAATAATACCTATTTCTGTAGTAGGTTTAGAAGTTAGATGATTAACACTATAAGATTGCTTTTGTGATGAACCTTGGAAGAGAGATAGTAATGCCTTGTGCTGATCTGGTGTGAAAGTCAAAGACCCGAATTTTTGTCCATTTTCTCCACTCAAGTCAGCTTGAAATTCATCAGTCTTACCTTCAATATTCATGCAGTTGTTCACTGAGCTATCATGTTGCCAATGAGGTGGATAACCATGCTTTATGGAGCATGTATCAATAATATGATTTGTCATGCCACAATGAGTGCAAACTCGTGATCCTCTACCTCGACCACCATGAAATATGACGCCTCTAGTTCCTCTACTACGTGAATTTTGGCGTCTATTTTATGGTTGAGCAGTGTGATTCTGCTTGGAAAAAGTAATATCTTTAGATTCATCAGGAGCTGTGGTGGCTTTTCTTTCTTGCTGAACAAGTAACGAGTACACTTTACAAATGTTTGAAAGAGGGCCCATCAACATGATTTGTGATCTCATAGTTGAATATTAATCATTCAAGTGCTTTATAAACCTGATAACTTGGGTTCCATCTTGGTATGTACGAATCTTGGTTAAAGCTTAGCATGTGATATCACAATCACAAGTAAGGATCAGACAAAAATTGTCCAATTCTTGCCAAAGTTTCTTGAGTTTAGTATAGTAAGAATAAATAGAAGAATCACCTTGCTTGGAGGTACAAATTTCTTCATGAATATTAGAAATTTTGAAAATGTCCCCATGATAAAATGATCTTTCAGTTCACGCCACATCTCAGCTGCACTATCCATCCACATAATGCTTTGCGCAATCTCGATTTCTACTGAATTGTTGATCCATGACATGATCATGGTGTTATAGCAGTCCCATTGCAATGAGTTGTGATCTTCATCATGTGGTCGTGGTAAGGAGCCATTGATGAAGTGAATCTTGGCCTTAGATCGAAGAGACATGGTCATGGATCGTGACCAAGAGTGATAATTATTGCTTGAAAGTAAGGGAGAAACAAGAATTAACGCATAGTTTTCATTCAGATGCATGACGTAGGGGTTAAGAATATCAGTTTGATAACTCTTATTGTGATTATTAGATTATGATCCACCATTTATAACCCTTATTCTGATTATTAAAAATGGTAAAAAATTGAATCTTTTGATACCAAATAATTGTTCATGTAATTGCAAATATTTGATGGAAATTAGGATATGGTCAGTTTTAATCAGTTATTTTAGGCTTCAAGTAAATTAAGGTTTGATATTGAATTAACTGTGAAAATATTTTGTTGGTATTTTTGTTTAGTTAATAACAAGTTTTAGTTGTATCCAAGAGGAATGCTAGTCAACAAAAATACAAATTTATGAAGAAAAAAACATTAGAGGATTCAACGAAAAAAACTTGTGCGACACATTTCTATAAAATATTGAACTTCTAATGCCTTCTATATTTCGACCTACATTAGACATAATATTACTTGAGGGGCGAGAATTAAATGGGACATCGATCGACGAAGAGCAACTTTTAGGGCTTGTGCCAATTTCTAACACACGATCTTCTACTTGTTGGAAATCCGCCACAACCTATGGAGAATTTCGATCAATCTTGATGAACAAGATTGTTATCACCCACACAATAACAATGAAAAAAAGAGAAGAACAATTGAGAAAGAAAAGAAAAGAAACGTTTGAGAAGGGGAAGAATATTTTATGCAAAGTTTCTCTCTGCCCACAACCGGTGGAAAAAAAATTATTCACTTTGCAACTGCAAAATTTTGTGAATACAATGTTATGACTTCTTTCTTCTCTCCATACAGGAATAAGGGTTACTCCTTTTATTTATAGATTTATGTTAGCTTATTCCCTAAGTCAAAACCCAAAACTATAAAAGCCCAAAATAATTAACACTACTAAAATTAGGCTTAAGTCGAAATCCTATGTAAAATAACATGCTTCGATACTTCGACACACTAATACAACTAAACACACTAGATGATTTGACAATTCCTTACTTCTGTCGAACAACCTACTTCGATATAAGGAATTATAATTCAACACTACTAAATCTAGTTGGACAAAGTAACTTACACAATTGTGTACTTTCATTGAAGTGGAAATTACATAATTTATATTCCCGGTAAATAAGGATTTTTTATGAAGAAAAATTGGTAAAATACCTAAATTATAAAGCATATGCCTAACAATATTAAGATAAGAACTCAAATATTCGAGTATAACTTTCACAACATTTTAGTTAAAACTTTATATATTCTACACTTTTATGTTTGAAGGAATGGTCTTTTAAATTCCTTTATTTTATTCACATTTCACATTTCTAGTAATTTACATTTTCAAATAAATTACCTTTGAATTCTTTTACTTTTCATCTTTTTAAACCCAATTATCATTTTATCACAATTATATAATTTTTATGTAAATCAAATAGTAAAACCTTTTTTATAAATTAAATTTCAACCTTAAAACCCATATTTAATTTGGAGACATTTTCAAACTATTAAAAACATATAGGATCACACGTTTTGCTGGTTCAAAATCCTGCAGTCACATTGATTTATTCATTTGCGTTTTAGAATGGAGGAAAACCTGGTGTTTGGTCTTATGCTTTTGAAATTGTTATCCACACTTATATATCCACACTTATATAAGTGTTAGGAATACTGGAAGATATGTTATTCGTTATAGTTTTGAGACTAATATCCACACTTGTATGAATGCCGTAAACATTGGAAGATGTGTTCCCCCTAATACTTTTGAGGCTGTTATCCACACTTGTATGAATGGAGAGAATGTTGGAAGATGTGTCCAGCATTACAGTTTTGAGAATACTATCAACACTTGTACGAATACTTGGAATATTAGAAGATGTGTTGCCCCTTATGCTTCTGAAACTAGTGTCCACACTTGTTCGCATGCTAGAAATGTTGGAAGATTTGTTCCCCATTTCACTTTTAAGACTGTTATCCATACTTGTTCGCATGCTATTGAAAATTTGAAAGCCGAGTTCCGAGATAATTATTTCCACTTAAAGGAATGCAAGAAAAGGTGGAAGTTGTGTTCAGTTGTGGGGTTTTTCTAATGAGGTTTGTTGCGAAGAATATGTAATATGTATGAATCTATCTTAACTTTTATAAGGTTTTTTTACCGAGATAACCCATTTTTTCGAAAAAATTCCCAAAATACCTCATTTTTCAGCAAAATTCCTAAAATACCCCACTTTTAGGAGGAGGCGCCAATTGGATTGGCGACCCCTCTTAAAAATTGCAAGGAGGCGTCAATTGGATTGGCTAGGGCAGGTGCCCTAGCCAATCCAATTGGCGCCTATGTGTAATTTTTAAGAGGGGTCGCCAATCCAATTGGCGACTCCCTTAAAAAAGCCTCAAATGAAAAAACCTCCAACATGAAAGTTGTAGATCTTTTCAATACAATAAATTTGGATATACATTTTGCATCATTTGGATTTTTTATGAGAAAGTTATGGGCAGTTGAAGTTGGACTTCTGAGTTTTTCAACTGTAATCTGACCTATAATGTCTTGCATTATTGCATGTGTTTATTTTAGAGTTATGAAATTTTGTCCAACATAACATTTGAAGTAGACATCTCAAATTTTGCAATGCACTTGGTCTCACCTTAAAATAATTAAAAATGAGTGAGTTAGGTCCCTGCGAACTTGACCCAAAATTAGGGTTTCTGTCAAAATGACCTATAATGTTTTGAAATGAATGATGAGCTTCCAAGTTTCAAATGGATTTTTGATGAACATGAAAGTTGTTCATATGGCGACTGTTGTTAAAACTTGAATGGAGGCGCCAATTGGATTGGCTAGGGCAGGTGCCCTAGCCAATCTAATTGGTGCCTATGTGTAGGTTTTAAGAGGAGGCGCCAACTCAATTGGCGACTCCCTCATAAAATGCCTTTTTTGTCTTATAAATAGATGCATTGTGTGACCTATTGTTCCACAACTCATATAATCATTTGGCTATCATGTTTGGTGTTCGTCGCCGATACGGTAAGGTGATTTATGCGAGAGATAAACCTCAATTGCTGATGCTGTTTTGGAACATCACCACGTTAGATCAACTGAAGAGGGAGCTGGTTTGATGGTTAGACGGGAAAATACCAGAAGGGGAAAAAAATCAGAAGTATTGAGAGACTTGACAGTATCTTTGGTTGGGTGCGAATGAAGACTGATAAGGATGCTAGGGAAATGATGTTCGGTCGAGACGACATTAATTTGATTGTTGTAATAAGTTAGAATTATTTATGTTTTCAGATGTTTTGTATTGATGTTGGTTATGAAACTCGTTGTAACAAGAACTTAATGATATATAATGATTGATTGTTACAGAAATACAATGTCACAAATAGCTTAAGATCTAGATACCATGTTACAAAAAGCTTAAGATGTAGATGATGCTCCTTGATTGGGACAGTTGTTTTTGTTGTGTCCTGGTTGACGACAGATACTACATAATCTTATCATTTTATCTGTGGAATCCATCTCTGTTCTGATACGTGTGCTGTTTGGCCTTCCTTTCTTCTTTCTACGCATCTCTTCATTGTGCCAAACAATATCTCCTTCATATGGAGGCCAGTAATCCTCCATTGGTAGTACTGAAAAGCTTTGACTATATACATTCATGATGGTGTTGGCCTTTACACATCAAATAAATGGGTGTAAGCGTCTTGACGAGTATAAGCGCATGCTGCAATGACATGGGAGCAAGGTATGCGGAAGGCCTGAAATTTTCCACAATCGCACCAACTTCTGTGTAGTTTAACCGCGTAGGCTAAATTTGGTCTCCCCTCGTTGTTGCCCATTGTTTCCTGGACGCTGAAATTTTGTCTATGACGGTCAAACACTATTACAGCGTGTGTCGTAGCTTTGATGCTCTCCTCTTTCATGACCTTCATGCAACACTCACTGAATACTTGTCCGGACATTAACACTGCACTCCATCTTTCACCTCTGGTTGCGAACATAGAAGCCAACCTATAATAGGTTGATCTTACCAAGGCGGTTATCGGCAGATTTCGAATTCCTTTGAAAACCCCGTTCATGCATTCCACAATGTTTGTTGTCATGTGGCCCCATCGACAACCACCGTCAAATGCTCTTGTCCACTGCTCTACTGGGATGTTATTTATCCATCTCCCCGCGTCTTCATTAGACAGTCGAATTTCATCACAATAATATTGAAATGACGGTTGAGTTAAAGCATACCCAGCATTCACCACCTTCTTGCGAAGATTCTTATCTTTTATAGCACGCATGAAGTTTTGTGCAATGTGTCTGATATAGTAGACATGTGTAGAAGGAGGGTCATGCCATCCGTTGTCATGGTTGTTGTAGGCACTTTCGATGGCAGCATGTCTATCAGAAATCAAACATAGATTGGCTTGTGGAGCGACATGCGTTCTGAGATGTCAAAGAAAGAAACCCCATCCACCAGCCGTTTCACCTTCAACAAGAGCAAAGGCAATGGGAAATACATTGTTGTTACCGTCTTGTGCAACTGCCATGAGCAAAGTACCCTTGTATTTTCCGTATAACCAAGTGCCATCAATTTGCAGGAGAGGTTTGCAGAAAGCGAAACCTTTGATGCACGGGTCAAATGCCCAAAAGAGACGGTGAAATATTCTATTACCTGTAGCACAGGTTCCGTCTGGCATCATTGTTGGCACTGTCTCCAGAATTGCCACAGTTCCTGGGGCATAAGTTTTTAGTGCCCATAAAAACCGTGGTAATTCCTTGAATGAATCCTCCCAGTTGCCGAAAACCTGTTCAACAGCCTTTGTCCTCGCAATCCATGCTTTCTTGTAAGATGGAGTATAATTATATGTTGTTCGGATATGGGATATAATTATACTCACCTTCACTGATGGGTCTTTATTTACCAATGGCAGAATGTCTTGACATATCAAAGTTGTGCTCAGTTTACGGTGATCTTGTTCAACGTTAGTTGCAACGCAACTGTGTGGTGGGTCTATTGAAGCGATCTTCCAAGAGTCATTTTTCTTCTTGTAAGATGCAGCCAAACGAAACTTACAAAGCATGTTACGACATTCGATAACATACTGTCGCACCTCGAAAAATGGGGATACGACTACAAAGCGAAACGCGATCGCACGCTCGCAATGATGGACTGAACAGAGTCGCCACCGAACTTTATTTATTCCTAAAAAGGAAAGGGGAAATATCGATAAAACCCAAGACAAATGAAAGGATAAGATATGGTCATCGCAACCAATATCAGGGTTCGGGAGTCGATTACGCAAGGGGAAGGTATTAGCACCCCTCACGTCCGTTGTACTCAACGGGAACCATTAGGTCAGTTGTGTGCATTAATGTTAGTTTGAAATGTTAGGCTTTTCAGTTATTAGGTGGGAAAGAAAGAATATAAGAGAGAAGAATATTTTTGGATTTTTGACGAAGGACTAAACCTAAGTTTTTTATTAGTGGGCCTGACAAGATTTACAAATCCTGCTCCTACGTATCTCAAAAGAGAAATCAAGGCTTACGTAGTTCTGGGTAGAAAATTTTTTGTTTGTTGGTCGATTTTAGCAAAAGCTATATTGTATTAATCGACGAAAACATTGTTTTACCCAAAACAGATGAGGAGGGGACGCATACCACACATCGAACGGATTTATAAATCTACATTCGGAAAAGCATCATTTATCTCTACTCAACAATCGTGGCTGAAACATTGTTTTGTATCACTTAAGACAATATATCTTTCATTTTAAAAAAAAGGGGTTTTTGATTAGTCGCACGGCGGCGAGAAAGAGTTTGATTGGTTGGATGTATTTTGAGTGATGGCGAGAACTTGGATGAGCGAGATATACATCTCGAATCCTAGCCTCAGGAGTGCACGGTATACACCATGTTCCATTTCCATCTTTATTGAAAGAGATTAAGATAGGAATTAAGTATTTTTGGAATTTGATTGAAAAAGGGTTTGAAGAAACCGCATTGACAATTTTAGGCGATGGCGAGAGTTAAGATTGGCGAGGCATACGTCTCGAATCTTAACCTCAGGAGTGCATGGTATACACCATGTTCCATTTCCACCTTTATTGAGAAAGTGTTAAATAAGAATTAGGTATTTTGAGTTTTGTTGTGAAAATGACTTGACCTAGATCAAGTATTGATGGACGTTTAAGAGAAATTTGAATGAGTGTTTGAAAGAAAACAAAGTGGATAAACTTGCATGATGGCGAGAGCTAGGATTGGCGAGATATACATCTCGAATCCTAGTCTCAGGAGTGCGCGGTATACACCACGTTCCATTTCCATCTTTATTGAAAAGGTCTTGAATATGAATGAATATTTTTTGATATTTTATTAGAAAAAATGGCTTGACGTTGAATCAAGCGTTTGATGAAAGTTTGAAAGAAATGGGATAGAACTGGAGGGAGAAATGAATTGACTTGTTTATTGAGAAAATACTCGACGTTGGATCGAGTCATATTTTTGTATTTTCTAGGAATGGTGGATTTTCTCTTGTGTTAGTAGCTAACTAAACAACCAAGCGATAAAGAAATAAAATAGTACAAGATTATTACACATCGGGGGAGTGGGGCACATTTTGTCAAATGGGGATTAAAAAAATCATGAAATAATTAAATCGGACCCAAACAACAAATAATGCATGAGTGTAAGTGCAAAAGAACCGGCTCATTGTAAGAAAGCCCAAGAGTAAGCTATGTGAGGTTGATGGCGATGCTTAAAAGCAATCGACTTACAAGGGTATGAAAATGGGCTCGATATTAAATCGAGAAAAATATGATTTTTATAGTTTTCAAATGGTTTCGAGTGTATGATGAAATTAAAAGAAAGTAGATCAACCATGGGTATGATAAAAATATAAACATAAAATAAAATGCTAAAGAAAAAAATGCTAAAAGAAATAAAATGCTAAAAGAAATACAATGCTCAATATCGGTATCGAACCCACTACACTAAAGACCATAGAAACCACTCCTCTCCACCAGGCCACTTACCAACTAGTTGTTATTTTAATACTAACTTAAATATATAAACTAAGATAAATTAAAAAAAAGAATTAAAATAAAAAAACTAATAGAAAAAATCTGGTGGACTACCCTAATTAAACCCAGCCACTTGGCTGTTGGGTTTAAGAGGCTAGGGATTGGGAACATAAAATAGCACTTAACTAGAAACTAATACCAATATACCATAATAAACCACAGTTAATGACTACTTAAAAAAATTCTAAACGTTCACTTAATGGGATTTAAAAGTCTGTTTAAAAAAGGAATAAAGAATTGAATAAATAAAAAAAGAAAAGAAAAAGGTGAGGATGCAAACAAAACTCAATCGTCCTCCTCTCTCTATCTCGCGCTCCTCCCTCACCGTCAACCTTCGCTCACTTCTCTCAATCTCTCAACGAATTTCTCTCACACTCTCAAACTCACGTCTTCAACCTCTCGTTTCTCTCACGAAATCTCCTCCCTCATCGCGACCTCATGTCACAATCTCACATCCAAAGGCGAGCAATAATCAACGGTAAAAAGGAAAATCCCCAAACGAAAACTTACTTTCGGCGACGATAATGACTCAGGTAAATCTTGAACTTTCTTCCCTCGCCTCTTTTATCCCGATTCAGCTTTGATTTTGGAACTAGCTTCTCCCCTTCGAAATCGCGGCCGCCTCCAAATCTTAGGGTTTTTTAGTTTTCCAATCTTCCCCCTTCTGTTGTTCTCACTCACTATTTATCCCTCATGAATTAGGGTTTTCAGGTTGGCATATGGAGCTCAAAAGAGTATCCTGCAAAACCTCCTTCTGGGTGGTCAGGTTTCGGTCGCCCTAATTGATGCTTGGATTGGAACAGGTAAACTGGGTCTCTGAGCATTCCTCTTGTTTTTGTCTCAATTCCAATTTGGGAGTTTCCTTGAAATTTTAACGCTTGGTAATTAATTTGTGTTTGTGTTGTTTTTTTTTAACCGCAGTGAATTTCTTGGCCTTTGATGGGGACTTAGGAGTACTGGCAGCAGCCTTTTCAGTCCTCTTTGGTAAAAGCACTGGGTTGATGCTTCTTCCGCCATGACCAAATTTGAGATGAATACACGCTTAGATCCCGGTTTGAAGCGTGAACGTGAAGATTATTGAGTTTGCTCATCAATCTTCTAAAATCTATGAGAAGATGAAGATCTGAGGATGTAGTTGAAGCGTTTCTGTCACGTGTTGAAGTTCTTCATGGCGTGTTTGATTCATGACCATAGTGGAGCAAATGAGGATGATAAGTCAAGAAATGGATAAGGCCACCAGAGATTAATGCAAGCATGAACAATCCATTGGAAAATCACATACGTGACTGTCCATAAGCAAAAGTATCCCATTCAAAACCAAGGGAAAGGCAAGCAATTTAAAGCTGCCTTTATCTGGAATATTACTTGAAAAACATAACCCCAAGTTCCAGCATGTTGGCGAACGAAAACTTCCGGTACTCCCAATTTTTTCTCTTGGTCTGATGCATGAGAACTTTGTGGAAGCGTATACTGTCATTTGAAGGAGCCACCTTCAGATTTAAGGAAAAAATCTTTGATAAATTTGGCATAAGCTTCCACCAAATCATCTCCGTGCTTCTTTGCTTCAACAAGAGGCTTGCATAATATATCCGGATTTCCATATTGGAATGTTATAACAGAGGCATCAGCCACGAAATACAAGAAGTCTCCATCATTTTCAAGGTTAGCTGCATTAAAAGAAGCCTTCAGTGCCTTTCCATTAGTTGCTAGTTTTTGTTCGATAAGTCGAGTGGTTTAGCATTTGCTGCTGTTGGTTGTTGTTTTCTGCAGGTTTTGAAGTCTGAGACAGAGACATGTCAAGATAATGGCACTGCTGCTGAAGAATACCGTTTTTACTTTCAGGGAAATTCTTCAAACTAGCAGGTTGAACTGTTCCGGAAGCAAAAGCATTTCCATTTCTCGTCCTATTTGAGTTTTGTGCTTCGGTTGATCCTCGGGATACTCTGATTTGATCTTATTCATAAAGCTCGGGTTCTTTGGCAACCTGTTGTTTTGGAAGTTCTAAACTCCGGATGAGTTGACTGATGTGAACATGAGCTGCACAACTCTTCCATGACTTTCTAGGAATGGCGGTTTTGGAAATCTTTCCACCTGAAGAAATACTTTCCATCAAATCATGTTTGGGGTTGCTAATAGCGGCATTCAACCAATGTGGAGCCTTAGCAGCAGCCGAAGACTGCGAAGAAGAAACATTAATCGCAACAGATTCCCTCGGCGACGCGCCTGGCCATAGTGTTAGACCTTCGTTTTCTCTTCGGTACTTGATTATATGTTGTTCTTGCTTACAATCAATGCCACCGGCCCCATTCCCAGACACAACCGAGAAATCTTCACTCCCGGGTAAATCAATCTGTTCAACTTCAACTTCAACAGTTTCGTTCAAAGAACTAATTTTCACTGCTCCTTTCGATGAACTTTCAGCAACAACATCAGCATCCTCACTAGCTCTTTGGATTTCTTTATGCTATCTTTTTGAGGAGATTCTATTCCATATTTCAACTTTTCAGAATCAGTTAAAATCGGTTCGCGACCCCGCTTCTTCATCGCTGAACGTATCTTACGGGGAACAGGGGAATGATCAACGCCATTGCGTTCATTGAAAACCTTTTTGTGGATGGAAATAGATTTATGAGAATGATGATCGAGATTGCAACCCATTGAGCTCAAGGTTCTTAGTTTTTCTTTCTTGGATTTTTGAAACCAGATTGTTGTTGTTTTTGTTAATGTGTCGGTTTGTGGTTCGAGTTGTTGTTGCACGTTTCATTGAAGTTTTGTCCATTTCACAATAAGGTTGTTCTTGTTCTGGGGTCCTGCCGTAGGAAGCTGATCAAGGTAAGAGGTGAATGTATACTGATTTGAAGTTGTAGGTATTGTTGCCATGAGTCCGTGCTGCTGTTATGCTAATTATTGTTCGTTGCAGGTGAACAAAGGGTGCTATTGCAGAAGTTGGTCTGCTGTTTGGGAATCTTCATGGGCAGAGGTTTCCTGTTGGATATGGACGGGTGGGTCTTGTGCATGATGATGGTGGAGGGTGACGGTGAGGGAAAAGGTTGAAGAGTTTTTGCTGTTGTGGAATTTTTCCTCCATATTTCCTTTTAATTCCCACCAACTATTGTAATATGTATTAGTCATTAGGATGTAATAAGTTATAATAGTATTTGGCTTATGTAAAATGATTCACACAATGCCAAATTTCATGTAATGCAATGCATATGGACCTGTTTATGGGATCATGCTTGGTTATAAAATGGATTTTTAGAAATAATCCAAGACTAATTTAAATATCAATTTAAATAATAATAAAAAGTCAGTAAAAACCAAATTAAAATCAAATTAATTGATAATTTATTAAAATTACTTTGATATCAATTCTAACATTTATTTGAAAATTAATATCAATTAGAGTTTGAATCATTAGTAAAAATAACAATTAAAATTAAATTGAAATTTGGAATTAAACTTAATTCGAAATTAAAATCAAATTGAAAACTAAAAAGTCAAATAATTAAAATCCATTTTATACTCAAAAACACCATGATCAAAAAAAGCATAGACAATGACCAATGTGTAACAAAAATATGGATTTGGGAATGAATGTATGCAAATGAATTTCAGGCCAAGTGCCAAATAAAAATAAAAAATTCAGGACCAAAATCGGGGTATGACACATACCTTCTAGAATCAGTGCGTTTCACTGTAAAGTCAGCAAAGTTGTTCATGTGGAATTTTTTGATTGCCAAGACACATTCTTCTTTGGTACGAAACATGTCTCCCACCTTTAATTCGCCTACTGGTCTCGGATACGGATTATAGAAGACACTGTCGGACGTTTCATCGTCGTGAAGATCCATATTTGTCACATGTTGAGGAGGATTGTAGGCATGACTAGGAGGTATTGGTGGTGGTTGAGCCTCATCTTCATCGTCGTTGTTCCGGATGTGATCAACCTGTATCTCTGTCTCATCTTCTTCTTCATCAACAACGTCGACTTCTACTTCTGCTTCTGGGTTGAGTTCATCTGACCATTGTGCATCATCTGCAGCATCTTCACCAGCTGCATCCTGATCGGTTAGTTGAGTCTGTTGAGACGGTATACATGGTTGTAGAGTAATGTACAACTCGATACAATCCATGCCTGAATGTTCATGACTAAGAAACATGTTTTCAACATCTTCATCGTCTCGTACCTTAAGGGGGAAAAACTTGCATTGACCATTCTCTCAAAAAATATAGGATTTTGATATGTCATCTTTGACACAATACCTGATCCTATAAAGGATTGTATTCTTTTTTTCAAATGCAAAAAGGTTGCATTTCTCTTCATCGTGACTCTAATGGTATCAGTGTTTCTAAAACAAAACCATGAAGCTCAGACTCAAAAGTTTCACCGTTGCAGTGAACGTTGACACTGTATAATGATGAAGATGACATTTTGGAGATGAAAACTATTTTGCAAGTGCAGATGAATGTGAGTGAAGTGTCTTGGATGTTGATAGTAAGACACTTAAATAGATGGTATCAGTGTCTCACATGCTAGCTAGTTCTGAGATGATGTGTCGGACATTGAAGCTACTCTGAGATAATGTGTCAAGCATGCAAGTCAGTTCTGAGATGATGTGTCTGTCATGCAAGACAGTGTGAGTTGATGTGTCAAGCATGCTAGCTAGTTCTGAGATGATGTGTCTGTCATGCAAGACAGTGTGAGTTGATGTGTCAAGCATGCTAGCTAGTCATGAGATGATGTGTCTGTCATGCAAGACAGTGTGAGTTGATGTGTCAACCAGGCAAGCTATCAAGAAGTGACTCTTCAGTATGCAGGAGACAAGTTAGCCATGTGTCGGACATGTAAGACAGTTCTGAGATGATGTGTCAGTCAGGCAAGACAGTGTGAGTTGATGTGTCAGACAGGCAACCTATCAAGAAGTGAGCCTTCAGCATGCAGGATACTAGAGAGCCACGTGTCTGAGATGATGTGTCAATCCTGCAAGACAGTGTGAGTTGATGTGTTAACCTTGCAAGCTATCAAGAATTTAGTCATCAGCATGCAGGAGACAAGACAGCCACGTGTCGGACACCTAAGATGGTCAGACATGATGTGTCAATCATGCAAGACAGTCTTAGATGATGTGTCAACCATGCAAGCTATCAAGAAGCTAGTCATCAGCATGCAGGAGACAAGACAGACACGTGTCGGACACCTAAGATGGTCAGAGATGATGTGTCAATCATGCAAGCCATCCATAGGTGAGTTGTTCAGCATGCAGGAGACAACAATGCCACGTGTTAGACATGCAGATGGTGGCGCCAATTGGTTTGGCGCCTACACTTAAGGCTTGTACATGGTCGCCAATTTGAATGGCGCCCCCATGGAGTCAGTCCTCGAAACCAAGCATTCAGAACTAGCCTTGCATGCATGTACCCTATGGTGTCGCCAATTTGAATGGCGCCCCCTCTTTAGGATTGTACATGGTCGCCAAATGAGGTGGAGACACCATGCAAACACAATTTTTTATGCTCTCCTCCATTTGCCTATAAATTCATCCACTCCTTCAACAATTCTTCCACACCAACATTCTCACTACTTCATCTACATTACTTCTTTTACAATTTCATCTTCAACAAAATCTTCCAATTTCATCTACACAAACTCCCCAACAATATGTCTTTACTCACAATGGGCGAAGCACACAGAGGAACAGTTGCAAACATCACAACATACGTAAGTTTTTTCTTATACTAATTTTTTATGTTTCATCTCCACCAACCCCATTTTATTTTGAAATACCAACTTAGTCAAGTGTTATATTATTTCTATTATAGGATGTATCAAGGTTTCGAACTCGAGTCCACGAATTTGTCCCAATGGACCCGATGATTCAACCTTATGTTGAACTCGCCGGTTTTGGTCACATTAGCAAGATTATGTCTTGGTCTATAGATAACAAGTTCATTCTAGCCTTATGCGAAAGATGGAGGCCAGAGACACACACATTTTGGTTTCCAACCGGTGAGTGTACCGTGACGTTAGAAGACGTCTACATGCTTTTAGGACTACAAATTGAAGGCAAAGCTGTTAATGGTAAGACCAACTATGCAAATTCAATTTGCATGGAGCTTTTAGACACTGATTTGTTAGATGATAATGCTAGAGGTCAAGGTATACTACTCTCACGCCTAAAGTCATATTATAATAGTTTATATTTAGATGAGCATTCTACCGAAGATGCTCGAATAATCAAAACTAGATGTTACATTATGTTGTTACTAGGATCCTTTTTATTTCCCGAAGGTAGTGGTTCTAGCATGCATATTATGTACTTACCTTTACTTAGACATATAGATAGAATATGTAGTTACAGTTGGGGATCCGCATGTCTAGCCTATCTCTATAGTTCGTTGTGCAAAAACTCCCACAAAGACACATCTACATTTTCTGGATGTGCTATTTTGCTACAAGCATGGGGATGGTCAAGACTACTGTCTCTAGCACCGGTCAATAACAACCCCTTCACTTTTCCATATGCAAAAAAGTAAGTTGTTTAAATTGCTATATCTTTACTTACTTCCTTACAGTTTAGTACCCATAACTAATTTATTTTAACTTTTTGGTGTAGATGGTCGGCACGTGGTATGAATTACAGCAGATGTCCGAGACACTGTATTACTCAGTATCGCAACCTGTTGGATCACCTTCGACCGACAGACATAAGCAAAATAAGATGTTGACTTTTTCTACATTCATTTAAATCCTATCGTCTTTAACATTTCAGTTTATTTGGCGTCCATACCTTAATATGGATCATGAGCATCAGGTCAACCCTGAAGACACAGCCGTATGGACAGCATGCACACCGATAATACGGTTCACAACAGTGGAGATGCACAACACCGATCGTGTGAAACTGCAGTTCGGTATGGTCCAGAATATCCCAGACCCCCCAGCTAGCCTAGGAGAATGGCATATGCGTAAAGTGAACGACCAATGGAACTACAACCCTTGGCAAACCTTCACAAGATCAGAGTGTCGCAAGTGGAAGCACCGTCATGACCATGTCTTAACTGACGCAGTCATGCCAAATGAGGTAAAACCAAGTCGTACTTATATGGCTTGGTACAGATCGGTTGGATTTCAATTCATCGCCGATGATATGTACTTCTACGACCCACGCCAGACAAGTTACACACAAGAAGGATCAACATCTAACCCCCAACAACATTCTCAACCCGGTTACTCACAACCACCTATCCGTCAAACTTTCCGTTCCACAAACACACAAGCATACAACAAAAACATGCCATTCACCCAACCCCAATACCAAGAACATCCCCCATACCACCACCAACAAATGGACCATCAACCTCAAACCGAACATCGCTTCGCACCCACACCATCACCCTACCAAAGTCGCCTTAGCCAAAACACTAACCGCCCCTCCTCCTACCGTAGCCAAGAACCCCAAACATCACAATACCAAAACATCCCACAACCATATCTCTTCCAAACACCCCAACAACCTTTCCAACCGTTCCTAGACCCATCATTCACACCCATATCTCCCTTCAACCGTCCCGGTCGCCCATCCATGAGTCAACCACACCCCAACTTCTCTGGCATGGGTCATGAGCTCAGCTACGCCGGTACACCATCATTGAATACTGAAGACTATGCTGAGTTGGCTGAATACCTCAACGGATCTTCTCCTGTAGGAGGTAATGACGCTCCTGGACCATCAGATGAACAAACACCGGTGCAGAATCGTCAACGTGGGTTAGGGCCAAGGGTTAAGGTAGTTAGGGGATGTGGGACCGGAGGTCGGTTAGGTGATCCCGATCATCACCATTAGGATTCTTTGTGTAAAATCCAAATTTTATTAATATCAATTCGTATTATATCAAATTTATCTTTGTGTAAACTCCAAACATTAGGTTTCTTTGTCTAAACTCCATTTTGGCAAAATTCACATACACATGTTTTGACTGAAACTCCATTGAGATGTCTACTTAAATTGTTATGTTGGACAAAATTTCATAATTCTAAAATAAACACATATGATAATACAAAATATTATAGGCCACATAACAATTGAAATGTCAAAGAGTCCAAGTTCAGGTGCCCATACCTTTCTCATAAAAAATGCAAATGATGCAAAAATTTTGTCCAAATTCATTATCTTGAAAAGATCTAAAACTTCTATGTTGAAGGTTTTGTCATTTTAGGCTTTTATCATTCAAACAGAAGGGCTTGAATTTGGTCCCTTTTGGCAAAATTCACATACACATGTTTTGACAGAAACCCTAATTTTGGGTCAAGTTCGCAAGGACCTAACTCTCTCATTTTTAATTATTTTGAGGTGGGACCAAGTGAATTGGAAAATTTAAGATGTCTACTTCAGTTGTTATGTTGGAAAAAAATTCATAACTCTAACACAAACACATGGAATAATACAAAACATTATAGGTCAGATAACAATTAAAATGTCAAAGAGTCCAAGTTCAGGTGCCCATACCTTTCTCATAAAAATTGCAAATGATGCAAAACTTTAGTCCAAATTCATTATCTTGAAAAGATCTACAACTTTTATGTTGAAGGTTTTGTCATTTGAGGCTTTTATCATTCAAACAGAAGGGCTTGAAGTTGGTCCCTTTTGGCAAAATTCACATACACATGTTTTGACATAAACCCTAATTTCGGGTCAAGTTCGCAAAGATCTAACTCACTCATTTTTAATTATTTTTAGGTGGGACCAAGTGAATTGGAAAATTTAAGATGTCTACTTCAAATGTTATGTTGGACAAAAATTCATATTCCTAAAAGAAACACATGCAATAATACAAAACACTATAGGTCAGATAACAGTTGAAAAACTCAGAAGTCTAACTTCAACTGCCCATAACTTTCTCATAAAAAATCCAAATGATGCAAAATTTATATCCAAATTCATTGTCTTGAAAAGATCTACAACTTTCTTGTTTGAGGTTTTTCATTTGAGGCTTTTTTAAGGGAGTCGCCAATTGGATTGACGCTCCCTCTTAAAAATTACACATAGGCGCCAATTGGATTGGCTAGGGCACCTGCCCTAGCCAATTCAATTGGCGTCTCCTTGCAATTTTTAAGAGGGGTCGCCAATCCAATTGACGCCTCCTCCTAAAAATGGGGTAGATTGAAAATTTTGCTGAAAACTGATATATTTTGGGAATTTTTCGAAAAACTGGATTATCTCGGTAAAAAAACTCTTTTATAATATGGAAATTGCATCTCTTAGTTTTCCGTTAAAACTAAACTGCAGATTCCTCGTATTCTCCAAATAAACTAATCTAGAGAAAAACACCAATCGCTGTTGGTATTTGAATATAAATAGTTGTTTATTAAAATATGAATGATTGACCATACCTTCTACACGGCCATGAGCTGTGAGAGCGAACCTAGGTGGAAATAGTTGCATGATATTATTGTCGTTTTGCAATTTTAAAATACCACATTTCTCTATCATAAAATAATAACTAATTTTCACGAGTGTGAGAAACTGAAAACCAATGCTAGAAATTCATAATGTGAAAAGAAAGAAAATTTCCATTCATTAAACAGAAAAAAAAATACCAACAACCAGCATTTGGTGGTCTTTTTTAATTGAAGTGTTCATATTTATAAGGTTTTTAAAAAAAATTCAACAATATTAATTATTTCTTTACTATCATACCCTATGGGTATTTATGCACAAAAACAAATAATATATTCTATGACGGAGTTTTTACTGCACGTAAAACGGCCGAATGTGAAATCTTTAAAATTTGATGCAATCTTTTTTATATTTTTAAATTAAAAATAATTTATGTTTTTTCATTGTTGAAATGTCTAACGGTGGGGAAAACTTGTTCGGGTATATGTTCGAATCTCAACGATAACAAATTTGTGATTTTATTATTATTAAAATGACGATTTCCTTTTTATTATATTTTAAAATAAAAAATAATTTACTTTTCCCACAAATTGATTTTGCAGCAGTGGTGAAATGTTAGTCCCTCTTTTATTTTTTTAGTTTTAAGTTGTTAAAAAACTGACGTCTTAGTCAAATTGGCTCATCAATTATGGCCACAATTTTTTTTATGCGTCAACCTCTCGCCTATAAATAGAAACCTCTTACATATTTTCACATCTATAAATGTGAACTTGCATTCCTCACTTCTCACTCTATCCTTAAAAATACCTTTGTTTACATTCTCTCACTAAAAATTAGTCGTAACGCTTTCAAGAACGTCATTTTGCGAGTAAGAAAGTTGTAATTCTGGAATGTTAGATTTGTAAATTCACCAATGGAGTCTTGTTTTTACCTTGGTTGAATAAGTCATCCATTTAGGAGTTATTTATTTGGATTTGAAGCTAAACTTTTGAAAATCTTTGATTTGTGGATTGTGTGATCAAGTCTCTGTTTAGGTTCGAGATCAACCCAGTTTTAAAATCTCATAAGTTCATGGTTAGCCCAATATAAAACCAATTTATGGTTCAAACTCACTTTGGTGTTAAAAGTTTGCTTCAGTTCGAGATCAACCTAATGTTAAAATCTCATAGGTTATTGGATAACCCGATATAAAAATAAGTTTTTTTTGCGAGCTCAACTCGGTGTTATGAAAGCTTGCTTCTATTCGAGATCAACCAGATGTTAAAATATCAAAGGTTTTTGGTTAGCCCGACATAAAACTAAGTTTCAGTTAGTGAGCTCAGCCCGGTGTTAAGAGCTCTCCAAGATTCAAAATCAGCCCATGCAAAATCTTAGCTTGAAGTTTGGAGACTAACTGCTCCAAGTTTCTTGTGGAAATGAGACTAACCGCTTCGATCCATCATTTGGAAGGAAGAGTCACCGCTTCTCTCTGTGTTTGTTGTTTTACTGGAAGTTAGCAACAAGCTTCATTTTCCTTATATCAGGGGATTCGAAAGTTCAACCTACTAAGAGCTTTTAAGCTTATTAGATACTCTCAAGAACAATTATTGGGGGAGAAGATTTGGTATTTTTCTTTTGATCGAACCTCTATAACTTCAAGTGTTCTTCTCTCTTCCCTTAATTTTTACTTTCAACACTTACTTTTTGAATTTTATTTTTCCGCTGCTTCATTCTAAAATTGTTTCTAAAAATTTTTGAAACTCTAATTTTAATCCAAAACATTTTTCAAACTTAAGTTTTTCTGAAACACAAAATTCACACCCCCTCCACCCTCTTGTGTGTGAAGTCATATGTCCAACAAGTTCCATTAAATCCTAACTCCTACTTAAGGGCTAGTCGTCTCTGGAGGAAGGTGTCTTTGAAGGTGAGAAAAACACAAGAAAGGGGGTTGAATTGTGTTGTCTTTTTCTCTTCTAAGCTTTTTTTTTATTTTGCTTATGATGGATCTCAATCACATTCTGAACACTTGGTTCAAAATCTGACTCAAAATACATGGTTTACTTCTGAATGTTCTTATCAGATTTAGAACTAGAATCTGACTTAGAGTATCAGAGTTGACAGCAGCGGAATGCAAAGTACATAAGTAAGGAAAGTAAAAAAACAAACACAAGCAGTTATCCTAGTTCCTCTCGCAACTCGAGAGTAGTCAAGTCCCCTTGCACTTCCAAGGGATTTTCACTATAACCAAACTTATTACAAATACCCAAGCACCAAGCAAGAGACTTCCAATGCTCAAGCATATAACCAAAAGACTTCCAATTCTCAAATCCACAAGTAAGAGACTTCAAATTCTCAAGCACTAAAACAAGAGACTTCAATTGCTCAAGCACTAAAGCAAGAGACTTCTGACTCTATAATACATTGTTAAGAGATTTAGGTAACAACTACACTTGATATACAATCAGAGGTGTAGATAGAATACAACTTAGAAATACTCTAAGACTTAAGAACTTCTAAAATATACAAAGTGTTAAGATGTTCTATATCTAGAAATTTTGACGGAGTGACTTCTCTTTGAATGTCAATGGTTCAAAGTCTTGTATAGCAGTGTGTTATATTGGGTATGCTTCTCCAGGTCTTCTGCTCCTTATATAGAGAGGAGAGAAATAGACGCTGAAGACTTTCACCAAAAGGTTGGATAACCTTTGTACTTGATTAGACACATCAAGAAAACAATTTTCTGTAAGAGGAATTATCCATTGAAGCTCAGACATCAAAGAAGAAATTTTTCCTTAAGTCTTCACATGATCAAAAGGTCTCTGATTCTGTCAGAGTTGCCTCGATTGAAGAGATTCCGCTTCAGAGATTGACTTTCGTTAGACTTGATTCTTCATAGTCTAATTCTCGGCTTCTGATACTTCAGAGTTTGGATCACCAAAGGATAACTATCTTCAGAGTTAACTTCTTCATAATTTGGATCTTCCATCAGACCAAAGTCTTCAGAAGTGAGCTTTAGAGCCAGAGTATGAACTTCAGATGCAGAATCCTCAAGCTTCTATTCATCTATTCTCAATCATATAATCCTGCATACTTGAAAAAATGTTAGAATATCCAATTGTTCTTTAAATACTTCGTTATAATCAAAACTCAATGGATATGGTATCAACCAATTTTTTTCCAACATACTTCCAACAAAAATCAAAGAGGGAAATGTTTTCTTAACACATAACCACCTTTTAATAATAGTAGATTTGAAATATGGAAAGCTAGGTTTAGAATCTTTATTCAAATTATACATCACGAATTATAGGAAACTATAATAAATGTTCTGTTTATCCATACTTACCAAATAAATAGAAAGTTAGTACATAAATCTGATTCCCTTTGGACTAAAGAACAAAAGAGAAAGTTTGAAATAGATTTTAAAACCAAGAGTTTTATACTAATGTCTCTAGATGATAGTAAATATTTATATGTTCATTACTCTAAAACCGTCAAGGAAATGTGAGATACTCTTGAAATTATATATGGAGTTTCTCCCAGTATCAAGAAAGAGGATATGAACACACGAAGCGAAGAAGATAAATATCACCCTTAAATGTTTTTCAAGATTTAGAAATATTAAAATCATATTGGAATATTTGTCGGTAACAAATGTCTAGGAGTTAAGAATTGGAATTTTAATTCAATTCTTAAATTAAAATATGAGTGCCTTCATGAGTTTCAGGAAAAATCAAGAAAGAATGAAATCATAGAGAAATTTAATGAAAAACTACTACAAAATAGACCTTTCGTAACACTAAATTACAACGGCCTCATTGTTAACCATGGTAATACCTCATTTTTGTATGCATTTTTTTTTATATTTACGAAAAAAATATTGCATTACGGTCAAACTATTTAAGTGTGATTATACACTCATTGAGTGACAGGGTTCAAATCTCAACTCCAACAATTTTTTATTTTTTGTTACAATGAATATTGTCCTTATAATATGATTATATATATATATATATATATATATATATATATAATATATATATATATATATATATATATATATATTATAATATATATATATATATATATATATTAAAATTAAAATACATATCCCGACGGTTTTTTATGTCAACCATTGTGAAAGGAATTACATTTCATCATTGCTTTTGAATACGACACTGGTGAAATTGTTTACCCATAAATAAGGGAATTAAATCTCTTCTTGACAGTATCGTTGTAACACTCACAACAAAACCCTAACACATATTTTCTCTCTCCTTCTTCGTCATTAGCTTTCCTATTCTACAAAATATCCTCAATATTGTTCTTCATACATAAAGGTATTCTTCCTTGTCCTTATTCTCTCATTTTCGTGTATGTTGTTGTAATGTCTTACATGGTTTTCTTTTTGTTCCTGTGTTTATGAGTTTTGTTGTTGTTGTATGTTATATTATGTTGTTGTTGTTGTATGTTATTTAGAAACATGGTTAGTGGGAACAAACTTATCCACGAGATTGAGGCTTCAAAGGAGGTTATTGATATGGTGGAGTTATGGTTGAACAAAGCCAAAGAAGTTGAAATGGTTAGAGATCACATTAGTGTTATTGAACCGTATGGTGGAACAGGCTATAAGAAGATTCTTTTCAAGAATATTCTTTCTGAAAAGATAAAGAAGGTAGAGGCTATTGTGAAGTACCTAATGAATTTAGATGCAACTGATTCTGAATTAGATGAAGACCTTGAGAACTATGACGAACTCGAGAACGAAGACCATGAGAATTGCACGAATTCAACTTGGCATGAAGATTGAAGACTTTGTTATGTTTCACATGATTTGTTTTTTGTTGTTGTTGTTATCTAAATGTTGTTGTTATGTACGTTGATAAACTTTTGTTGGATTACAATGTAATGCTAGCTTATTTTAACATGCTGCTTTTTTTCATGGTTTTTGTAAGATTACAATTGATTTGTGTTGCTTTGAAGAAAAAAATACAAGAGAAGAGGAAGTTGAACTGAAAGATGCAAACTTATGTGATAAACCTACAATGACATCCATTCAAATTCATCACACAAATTTGTATCTTTCTCCTCAGTTTCAATCTCCTTTCATTTTACAACTTTTTCTTAATTTTCCAGGAACTATTAGTTATCATTTTTTGTTGATAAATTTTGTTAGCGAGTTTGTTATATCATATGTGATTTCTTGTTTCACTAACCCCTCATTGAACTTGAATTCATTTAAATAGATTTTTGAGATAATAATCAGAAACATTAAATTATTCTTGAAAAACAACTTAGATGATCCAATGTTTTTCAAATCGCATGTATCTTGTAATTCATGATTTCCTCTTTAGCCCGTAGAATTTGATTAAATGCCACAAATTCTTTAAAACAATGATGATAAATGGATGCCAAACCGAGTCTTTCACACAAAATTTGATGTTTGTAAAATAAACTAGAAATCAAATTTTGTGTGAAAGACATATATGACATCCACTCATTATAATTACTTTGAAGAATTTGTAATTGAATCAAATTATATGGGTTAATGAGGAAACCATGAATTTTAAGATGCATGGAATTCGAAAAACATTTGACCATTTGAGTTGTTTTTCAAGAATACTTCAAATTTTCTGATTGGTATCTAAAAAGTCTATTTGAATGGTTGTATATGGTTAATGAGGGGCAAGGAAAAACAAAAACAAAAATCCCATATTTTATAATAAACTCTTACACATATCATCACGGTTAAAACAAACAATTGTTTTGAAAAGTTAACTAAAGAATGAGTTGCTCGGATTCAAACCCAAGACCTTTAAATTATTTCACAATAGTTTATTTCTTTATTGTTGTTATAAGTAGCGTGCTACCTAACATACCACCACGATCATTTGTCCATTGTGGAACCAACATACATACAATCACATGCTACCTAACAACGGACATGAAACTGTTATTATATGTGTTTAACAACCTTCGTTATTTATGTTTTCCGTAGTAGTGAACTAATTTAATTACTTAAATATGAAGAATAAAAAACTAAGAATCATCAACTTCATCAACCTCCTATCAAACAACTCTGATGAAATCCTTCAAAAAACATACTTAGTAGTTGAACAATCTTCGAAAAATTTATAATCGAACAAAGAAACCTCATGTTTAAGAAATTGTGATGAAGACACATCTTCTAGTGGAATCTTCTAAAGAAGAAAAGGATGAGAGATGTTAACCTCGACGAGAACTATAAAACAATATTCTTCCAACGAAGAAGATGAAGTTTGATTAATGGCATCCTATTAGGAAGATAATACTAAGGTAACTAAACCATCTTATAAGCAACAATTTAGAATTAGTTTTTGAGTTGTTTAAAGAAAATGATAAACTTAGAAAACTCAACTTAGTTCTTAAGGAATATTTGCATTCTCTTGAATAAAGTAACAAATCATTTAAGACATAAATATCTAAAATTATAAAGTCAAGAGAAACATGTGAGACTTGCGTCTCTTTGAGAAAAAAAAGTAATTGAATTGCATGAAACCATAGGTAAGTTTATCCTAGAGGAAAAAAAATATTGATTTGATCCTATCAAGTCAAATGCCTTCCTTAAATTAGAATGCACTAGGATTCAAAAGGGATAGAAAAACCTAGTAAATGTGTAAGTCAAAATAAAAAGAGTCATCTAGTTTATAAATGCACACACTACAAAAGAGTTGGCCACTTAGAGCCTTTCTATTTTGACAAATTGAAAAGGTATAAAGGAAATAACCCTAAACCTTTTGGAAAAACTAATGCACTTGGACCCAACAAAATTTTGGTACTAAAGGTGAAACGTTAGAGTTTTGCAGTTTTACTTTGCAGCTCAGAGCCTTAATTATAATCAATGAAGTTGTGCAAGGCAAGAGGTGTACTTTTAGGTATACAATAAGTATCTAAACCAAGAATGTACGATGATGGTGAATATCAATGATAATGATCAAAGCAAGAGTTTTTAAGAATATCTCGACATTTATGATCCTTAGTGATCAATTTACCTCATAGCAGGTTGAATGAATATGTATGTGATGGAGTTATCCATCTCATGGATTATACCAACTCTCGCATACAAAAATATATAGAGAATGGAGGTGCAAATAAGGATGAATAAAGGAGGAGAAAATTAATCAGTCCAACACAAGGCCCAAAATACACCAAGGAGTCTCATTGACGTAAGCCCAATAAATTGAAATCTTATGGTAATTTATTGTAGAAGCTTGGCGCTCATATTTTCAAATCAAATCCAAGCCAAACGTGTGCTCCAAGAAAATTAAATCCTAGCATTGAGGATGAATGCACAAAATCTTGAAGAAATTGATTAACCAATCGATTGGAGCCATTAGCCAATTCTTTAGCACGCCCATTTTGGAATGATTTCGTCTTGATTTTCAATCAGCATAATCCTCCTTAATTTCATTCCAGAAGTACATGAGAAAAACATCAGAAGACACACTATAAATAGGTATGCTTTCTCACTATTCATTTCATCTCAAAATTCATCTCTTATAGTTTCTTTCTTGTGTGAGTTATCTTGTGATAAGCTTCATCATGGCTTCCTAAAGGCAAAACCTAGAGAATCACTAAGAAGGGATGTGTTGATCGCTGGATTGCTAAAATAGGAAGCAAGAAGAGAAGATGATGGTCCTGGTACATGGAGCCAAACCTCTTAGAGAACCAGAAACCATATCATTAAAATTTGTCAAGCCTCCCTAAAATAGTTCTTCACTCAAGTACCAGCTAGATCGTTCTCAAACCTTGTAAGGTAATTCTATATAAGCGCAAGACTTGTAGGAACCTCGACTATAAGGGGAGTAGAAATAAACCTTCACAAAGATCACTTTGGAAGAATCTTTGAGCTACCATTGATAGAAAAGTTCTACACCATTGATATACCCCTAGAACTTAGAAAGTTCAAACACCTCACAACCCTAAATAACCTTGTTATCAATCCTATGGAGAAGAAGAAAGCCCCTTTCAAATCCATCCAATCAAAATCAAAGGTTAGGATCCTTCACTACCTTATAACTAGGATACTCTTTCCAAAGAATATAAATTATATATATGTCATTAGATAAGATATGGTACCCTTGTATATTTTGACCCAAGAAATTCCAACTCATTGGTTAGAATGAATTTTTAACCACATGAGTTACTACAAAGAGATCCAAATAGATGGACTGCCCTTGAGCCAATAATCATCAGACTCTTAGCAACCTTCAACATTGACACCATGGATGAAGTTAAAGATTCAACCAACCATATGATCACATATATACTCTTAGATAAATAAAAATTCTCATCAAACATGGAGAAATACAAGATGACCCAACAATCAAGGAAAAAGGAGAAAAAGAACCAGAAGAGGTAGGAGACACCAAGATCGACAAGTTGTTGGAAATATGTCAAAATTTAGCCAAGGATATGGAGAAAATAAATAAAATCACGGCAAGGGATAACGATGTTTATGGCATTGAATGATCTCACCTAAGTGTTTAGTTGTTTAATTTGTTTCCTATTTTCCGTACTATTCCAATTCCGTAATTTCCCTTTTGTACTATGAATTCTTAGCAATTTAAATTAATAAAAAGAATGATGTTTTTCCTTTCTAATTATTTATTATTCCTTTTACCACCTCCCTGAGAGATATGTTATCATCATGAAAAAGGAGAGAATGTGGAACATTGTTTTGCATGTTATTAATCAAGGAAGATCCATTGAAGATGAACATGTTTATGATGATGACAACTCAAAATGGTCATGACTTTAACAATGACAATAAATCTTTGATGATAAACAAAAAACGGTTAAAGATGAAAACTAATCAATAGGACTTGATTCCAAGATGACGACAACTAAATGAAATATAACTTAAGTCTCAAGCTCTAGCAAGCGTCTACAAGAATGAAGTATCTGACAAGTCTTAAGGTATATGAAAGTCTGCGTTGATAAGTCTGAGTGAATATACTTTGTAAGAGCATAAGGACATTCTCATAAAGTGTATAGTTAATCACACACACACAAACAAGCTTTCAAACTATTTTTCTCAAGAAAATATTTTTTAAAATGACTTAAAATCGTGCCAGATGATTTTGGAACTGTCAGAAAAGCTCTCAGCATATTTGTTCTTGCCAATCGATTGGCACCTTATGGAAATTGACTGGATAAATTGAAAAATGCATCCTAAGCGAATAAAATAAATAGATCAAAGTAAATATAATGGTAAAAAGATGTCTTCTCAAAGAATATAGTTACAACTTAGTCTTTGAAAAAATTACGATCATCAAAATGACAAAGTGTGTGGTGTTTATAACTTAACTCTCAAAGAGAAGGTATTGTATTTTTTTATCTTAATAGAAGTGTTTAATATCTAAATATTCATTTGTGTTTTAGAATGGAGGAAACGCTGGAAATAGTGTTTCCTCTTATGCTTTTGAAATTGTTATCGACGCTTGTACGAGTGTTGAGAATATCCGAAGACGTGTCATTCCTTATAGTTTTGAGACTAATATCCACACTTGTACGAATGCTGGAAACATTGAATGTGTTCCCCCTTATACTTTTAAGACTGTTATCCACACTTGTATGAATGCTGGAAGCATTGGAAGATGTGTTCCCTCTTATACTTTTAAGACTGTTATCCACACTTGTATGAATGGAGAGAATGTTGGAAGATGTGTCCGCCATTACAGTTTTGAGAATACTATCAACACTTGTCCGAATGCTTGTAACATTAGAAGATGTGTTCCCCCTTATGATTCTGAAACTAGTGTCCGCACTTGTTCGCATGCTAGAAATGTTGGAGGATTTGTTCCCCCTTTCACTTTTAAGACTATTATCCATATTTGTACAAATGCCTATATACCTTAGAAGATGTGTTCCCCTATCCAGTTCCGAGACTATTATTTCCACTTGAAAGAATGCTAGAAACCGTGGAAGTTGTGTTCCCCTTTTAAATTTGAGAATATTATCTACAATTGTACGATAATTAGAAATGCTGAAAGATGTGTTATTCCTTTCAATTTTTTCAAATCTACAAAACATGCAGTATATAACAACATGAAGAAAAGATGAAGAACGACACATAATTAAACATATTTGAGTATACCTGGAACAGATGTGAGCTTTTGCTAAAAATGTTTGTTGTGAAGAATATGAAAACGCATCTATGTTAACTTTTATAATATGGAAATTGCATCTCTTAGTTTTCCGTTTTAAAACTAAATTGCAGATTCTTCGTATTTTCCAAATAAACTAAGCTAGAGAAAAAACACCAATGGCTGTTGGTATTTGAATATATAATATTCAGAAAACCATTGGCAATGAAGATGTTTATTAAAACATGAATGGTTGACCTTACCTTCTACACGGCCATGACCTGTGAGTGCGAACCTAAGTGGAAAATGTTGATTAGGTGTGTCTACTGTTTTTTCTTGGGAAGTTTCCTTGCATGCTATTATTCTCCCTTTTACAATTTTAAATATCCATTTTTTAATAAAATGGTAATTAATTTTCACAGTGTGAGAAACTTAAAACCAATGCTAGCTATTGTTAATGTGAAAAGAAGGAAATTTTCCATTTATTAAACACAAAAGAAGATTCCAACAAACAATATATTGCCGTATTTCTTAATTATTATTATTATCTCTATACTTAAATATTTGATTTATTAAAAAAAAAGTGTCCTGATTATAAGGGTTTTTTTAATAAAAAATTTAAATGTATTATTTATTTATATTAGCATACCCTTATTTTTTTTATATCATTTTTGTTAGGATTAAGAAGTTAGTTAACTGCTTCTTTCGTGATGTAACTTGATTTCTTGTATAGTAAACAGGCCATAAGCTATCAAAGTGATGATTTTTTTTTTAATTTAGAATGTGTGAAACTTTTTTTTCTACATTTTTTTTAAATTTCTTACGTAAAATGAGTATTATTTTTAGTAATATAAAAAAATAAAGAAGAAGATAAGATTAAATGAGGACAATTATGGATATCTATCATAAATAAGTAAAGATCTTTCTTAGGTTTAGATTATTGGCACGATGAAACAATTGTGCTAAAGGAACATAACCGTATTATTTTATATTTTATGTACGGTGAGATCAACTTAATTCAATTTCTTTCAAAGTTAAATTGAAGTTTTAAGTTTTACAAAGTTCAATATTCATCAAGACTATTGTCGAATAATGTAGGTTTCACTAAATACAAAGTTAAATATGGATATTAACCTAATTAATACAAAGTAAGTAGTAATCAATCTATTACTTACTCCCCCACAACTCTGATCGGGAGGGAACTGAAACTTCTTTATACCAGAACTGATCCCATATCAGATTAGGCGGTCAAATGGGTTGGATATTGGTGGGAAAAAAACTACTACTTACTTAATACAAATTGAAATATGGAGTTTGACCCCTAAAGATATTCCAATGAGTTTTTTTAAATTTAATGTTGAGGGTCATTTGGATGTTGAGGGTCATTTGGTATGGATAAAATAATAAGAGCATAACTCTAACTGGATATATTTTAAATAATATTTTTTATCAATCAATGACAGGGAAAAAATGTATATGACAAATTTTCTAGTCTGACATCAAAATTTTATGATTGTCGTAAAACATGAAAAAAGATGTTGTATGTCCTAATTAAATATGTTTCTAAAGAGGAGTTGTCAAGTTCTCTTATAAGAAGCATGTTGATGACGCAACAAGAAAACACGTAAGTGTTTGATATGATCAAATACCTAAAGATGTTATATTAAAATCAAGCAAGACATGAAAGATTCGTAGTTTTCAAAGCCATTTTCCAAGGCAATCTAGCGAAGGAAACCTTTATAAGAAGCAAGGCATGAAAGATTCGTAGTTATTAACATTTGACCAATTCTTATTAATATTGTTTTACTTTCAAGTCATTCACTTTATGCAATTTAAATTTCAATCATTTATCATTCATTGCCATTTACATTTCATTTAACTTGTTTCACTACGCCAAAAACTGGAATAGACAGCGCACCTTAGAGGGCGCTTTATTACAAAAGCGCACTCTAAAGTGAAGTGAAAAAATAAGAAGCCAACAACTGGAATAGACAGCGCACTTTAGAGGGCGCTTTTGTAATAAAGTGCCCTCTAAGGTTACCCTTAGAGGGCGCTTTTAAAAAAGCGCTCTATAAGTCCATGTGCATTTCCAGTTTATAAAGCGCTTTTGGAAAGCCTTAGAGAGCGCTTTCATAAGCGCCCTCTTAGGCCCCCTTTAGAGGACGCTTTTTTTCCACAAGCGCCTTCTAAGGTCCCCTTTAGTAAACATTAAAATTATAACATACTGCGCGTTTTATTATTTCACTCTCTGTTATTTTCGTTCTTTTTCACGTTAGGGTTCTCACTGCTACGATTTTCGCTACTTCTAAGGCGTTCTCCTTCCACCTCTGTTAGATCTACGACGTTTCCTCCTTCTATTAATTCGTTGTTAGCTGTTCGATTTTGACACCATAGGTATTTTTCTAATCTTCATATTACTTGGTTTCTCTTCTGACGTTCGCTATTGTTCATTTTTGGTTTCATTTTTCTTGGTTCATACATTTATTGAGTATTCTCAACAATAATTATTGTGTTACAATGCTAGCAATGGAGACTAGGCATTATGGGTTAAATTTCACCAACTGTTCCATTTGTTTCTCGATGTAGAAAAAGGAGGCAGCAATATCTAAAACACCTTCTACCAATCAAAGGTACACTATGCAGCTTATGAGTGTATTTATTCTAGCATACATAGCGTAGCTAGTAACTTAAGAAGTTTAGGTATGGATGTTATTTGATAGAGTAAATTAGAGTCGACTATTCTTCTGTTAGCTTTCAGTTAGACCATTATACAATTCTACATATATATTTTCTAGTCAATGTTTATCTTTTGTAAAAACTATATGATGATATATAACTATGCTACAAATTAGTGCATACCACTAATGCTTAATGCATGGTTCATACATTCTCATGATATTGAAGTCAGAGATATCTGAAAATATTGAGAAACTAACTCAATAAACCAAAATTGTTTTGGTTTTGGGTTGTTGTTGGAGACATGAATACCCTGCACAGAGACTAACTCAATAAAGCGAAATTGTTTTGTCTCATCCCATTTTTGGTTTCTCCTCTGAAATTGTTTTTTGTTTATTCTAATTAGTAATGGATAATACATGGATGTCTTCCAATCGATTGTCGAGAGAGTACGAGAATGGGGTATCAGAATTCGTTAAGTTTGTCGTTGCGCACGCCGAAGACCCCAGTAGAATGATATGTCCTTGCTTGGGTTGTTGTTATGGGAAACGGGTTGACGCAGTTCAGGTGATCGATCCTAAGTTGTGTTCTTTCTTCAAGTCAATTTGCAGTAAGGTGATCGATCCTGCGATCTTACCAATGTTGCAAAAAGAAATCGTTATTACTTTGTGTGAGCTTGAAATGTTTTTTCCTCCATCATTTTTTGACATAATGGTACATCTAGTTGTTCATCTTGTGAAAGAGACACAATTGTGTGGACCAGCTTATATGAGATGGATGTACCCTGTTGAACGTTATATGAAAATATTAAAAGGGTACGTGAAGAACCGAAGTCGACCAGAAGGTTGTATGGTTGAAAGATACATTGTTGAAGAAGCGATTGAGTTTTGTACTGAATATTTGTCTAATGTTCAGTCAATCGGACTCCCCAAGTCTCAGCTTGTCGAAAAGAAAGAAGGAAAAAATCTGATTGGAAATAAAATCGTGGCAGTATCAAGGGTCGAACGGGATCAAGTGCATTTGTATGTTCTGCACAATGAGAATGAGGTTGAGCCGTATGTTGAAATTCACAAGGATGTTCTTCGAGGTTTAAATCCCAATAGAAATGAAAATTGGATAGTACGAGAGCACAATCGATGTTTTATACCTTGGTTTAAGGATCATATTTATTCAAAGTATTATTCAGATCCCGCTTCAATAACAGAAAGGTTGAGATGCTTAGCATATGGTCCAAGTTTCCATGTTTTTTCTTATAACGCATACGCGATTAATGGATACACATTTTATACCAAAGAACAAGATGATAAAAGTACTATGCAGAATAGTGGTGTCACCGTGGTAGCTGAAGCAATGCACATATCAAGTGTGAAGGACTTAAACCCCAAATTTGCAAATCTGTCGTATTTTGGTGTTATCGAGCGCATTTGGGTGTTTGATTATGAGAAGTTTCAGATTCCTATATTTGGTTGCAAGTGGGTTGAAAATAATAACGGCATTCGAATGGATAAGTCAGGATTTTTGCAAGTGGATCTTAATAGGGTGGGATACAAAGATGAGTCTTTTATTCTAGCCTCTCAAGCTAGACAAGTGTTCTATGTCAATGATCCGAAAAGTACGAAATGGTCTATAGTTCTTTTTTCCAACAAAGTAATTGATGAAAACACTGGAGATCAAGGTGATATTGATGTTGAGATTGAATCGTTTACCAGAAATGATCAAGATGAGAATATTATATCAAATGATTCATATATTAGAAATGATCATAATGAGGGTATTTGGATCAATCCAACCGTCCGTGTTGTTAAGAGACATGTAGAACATATTCCAACCAAGAAAAGAAAGAGAACTTAGTGAAAAAGGTACAGGTCAAATGATTTTAATTGTTTTCTTTATTACAGGTAAAATGGCTTTTATTACAGCAAATCGAGTCAGTTGCATCAAAAAAAAAGGTATAAACACAATTATATGATATTTATGCATAGAAAATGTTAATTCTTGATCTTATACTTCACCTAACTAATTTTATGATATTTTAGGTTCATGCTATTGATATTGAACAAAAAGAGGTTGTTGCTAAGAAGACTGTGGCTAGCAAAAAAAACATACATCTCAGAGATGCTTTTGCTACTTAGTTTTATTTCTTTTTAAGTTATGAATTGGTTGTATATTTAGAATCTTTAGAAGTTAAACGATTATATATCAGTGGATTGTTGTATATGTATGGATTGTTGTATATAAGGCTTGTTGAATGCAATGTGTGAAAAAGGACTTCAAATTATACAGTTTTAGGTGTACTCCTTCAATATACAGGTTGTCTAAAATAAATAAATAAATATAGTGCTTTTTAAAAAAAAAAATTAAATAACCACCCACTTTAGAGGGCGCTTTCCAAAAGAAGCGCCCTCTAAACCCTTTAAATTTCCACTTTAGAGGGCGCTTTCCAGTAAAAGCGCCCTCTAAACCCTTAAAAGTTTCCACTTTAGAGGGCGCTTTCTAGTAAAAACGCCCTCTAAACCCTTAAAAGTTTCCACTTTAGAGGGCGCTTTCTTTAAAAAGAGCTCTCTAAAGTGGCCCTTAAAGGGCTTAAAGAGCCACTTTAGAGAGCGCTTTCACCAGGAAAAAAAGCGATGTCTTTACCTATGTCAGCGTCAGATTAGAGGGCGCTTTAAAGCGCTGTTATAGGCCAAAAAAAGCGCTCTCTTTTCCCTTATTTGGCGTAGTGTTTATGCTTAAGTCATTTTTCACTTTTCTCATTTGAGTCATATCCTGTGATTGTATATATCTTATTTGTGTGTTTTGGCTTTGTTTTTTTGGTCTTAGGACCTTAAAATACTTAATAACAACAAAAATCCTAAAAACATCTGGTGGACTGTTGATCTTGATCTAAACTCTTGGATTTAGAATTAGGCAACATTTCCTGTGCAAAAGGACTTAGGCAATGCCAACATTTTGAGACCAAGCTATTGTGAACTGAGTCTTCATCTGATGCAAGCCTTGGATCTTGTTTGAATTCATATGCTACTCTGTCTTTGTGCTTATTGTTATTTTGACCTTGTGTCTGATACTTTGCTTTTAGTTGATCAAGGAACATTTCATCTGATACATGAGAAGATAAAGAAAACTGCTAGCTTTTGGGATTGCTTGCTTGGATGTGGCTATCTTTATTTGATGCCTTGATCTTCATAATGTCTGGATATCGCTAATTGCTCATTGTTTATTGCTTAATTTAAAGTCAAAAGGGAAAGTGGATTTTCTATATGACATTCTTGTCTGTTGGATTGCATCCCATTGGTCAGATCTTTTCAACTCTTAACTTTTAATTTGTGCTTAGGATAGCCTCTTCATCTCCTCCCACTTCTTAAATTTCAAAATCTCTCTCTTTTTTCAAAAACCTTCTTTGCTTGTGATTTCAAACTTAGACTTTATTTTAATGAGTAGAAACTTTGGTCTTATGCCAATGAATTTTCAAACCTTTTCTTAAATCAAACTTGTAAACAAACTTAACCATATTGACTTAAAATTTCAAAAGACAAAAAATGAACTAACAACTTCATTTAACTATTGGGCCTTTTGTGCATTTTTCTTATTAAACCTTTTTGTTAAAAGCAATTCACTAACTTTGAAATTTTTACCATGATCTACGAGGTTTTGGTCTCTCATTTTTATGTTGGTACGTAGCCACACATAAAAATGGGCTCCCTAGGAGTACCTAGGACACTTTGGGTGCTAACACCTTCCCTCTGTGTAACCAACCCCCTTACTTGTAATCTCTGACATTTTATTAGTTTTGATTTGAAAACTTCTTATCTTTAGGTTTTGTTCGTACTTTTTCCTTTTTCTTTGGAAACAATAAAAGCGCGGTAGTGACTCTGTTTTTATTGACGTCGAGCTTATCCATAGCTTGATGGTCATGAATTTACCGCTACATTGATCATTATCATGAAATAACAACTTCTCTTTCACTCTTCATCTTCTTCTCTAACCAAAATTTTTGGTAATCAACAATGTCAAGATATAAACTCAAGAAATGGTAGAGATTTGAGTATAATTTCCACAACATTTAAGTTACTTTATATATTCTACAAATTTATGTTTAAGAGAATGGTCTTTTAATTCCCTTATTTTATTTGCATTTTACATTTCCAGTAATTTACACTTTCAAATAAATTAATTCATTTATTTTTCATTCTTTTACACCCAATTATCATTTTATCACAATTATAATTTTTATTTGAGAACACCACCTAAAGTATACCTGTTTGTTGTGAAGAATATGAAAACGCATCTATGTTAACTTTTATAATATGGAAATTGCATCTCTTAGTTTTCCGTTTTAAAACTAAATTGCAGATTCTTCGTATTTTCCAAATAATCTAAGCTAGAGAAAAAACACCAATGGCTGTTGGTATTTGAATATATAATATTCTGAAAACCATTGGCAATGAAGATGCTTATTAAAACATGAATGGTTGACCTTACCTTCTACACGGCCATGACCTGTGAGTGCGAACCTAGGTGGAAAATGTTGATTAGGTGTGTCTACTGTTTTTTTCTTGGGAAGTTTCCTTGCATGCCATTATTCTCCCTTTTACAATTTTAAATATCCATTTTTTAATAAAATGATAATTAATTTTCACAGTGTGAGAGACTCAAAACCAATGTGAAAAGAAGGAAATTTTCCATTTATTGAACACAAAAGAAGATTCCAACAACCAATATATTGCCGTCTTTCTTAATTATTACTATCTCTATCCTTACTATTATTTATTTATATTAGCATACCTCTATTTTTTTATATAATTTTTGTTAGGATTAAGAAGTTAGTAAAACTGCTTGTTTCGTGAAGTAACTTGATTTTTGTTGTTGTATTTTTCTATTCATAAATAAAAGAGCTTTGCGATTGAAGTTCTTACCCTTTTATGTTTGTTTATTCCATCAACAATGTTCTCTTTTTTAAGGCTATTTTTCTTTTCATAAATAAAAGAGCTTTGAGATTTGAAGTTCTTATCCTTTTGTTTGTTTATTCCATCAATAGTTGTAGCTTTGATGGCTATAAAAAATGATTTGAATGATCCTCACAATGTTTTGGAGAGTTGGGATATAAATTCTGTTGATCCATGTAGTTGGAGGATGATTACTTGTCCTTTAGACGCCTCAGTTTTTGCACCGTAAATTGCTTAGTTTTTCAATAAGTGGCAAAAAAAAGTTTTTTTATTTATTCAAGAGGTTCTTATGTTTTATTTTTTCATTTTAAAAGAATTTTCTTTTTTTCTTTCCGGGGATTGCCTAGTCAGAACGTGTCTCTATCCTATCTTCTAGAATTGAAAACCTTACTAACTTGCAATCTGTGTAGAATACACAAATGTAGATGACGCTGATTCAATGAAAATCTTATTAGTGAAATCAAAATAAATGTAGATGACGTTGATGAAGACCGTAGTAGTGAAATTTGATTTTGTATTTTTTTTCTTCTTGACATGGTTGTGATTTGGATTGTTTTATTTTTTTAATTTGGTTGGACAAATGATTATTAGTAACTTGACTGTCAAAGTCATTTTTAGTAATGTGACTGTGTAAGTACTTGTTACTAACTTTATAGCGGTTTTTAATTTTATGAATTTGAATTTGTCTTATTTAAATTCAAAACATTTTCAATTAAACTTATTGAACACAATTTTTATCTCGGTTATGTTTCCTCAGTTTCTCTAAAAACCGAGATGTTAACTGTAAATAATATTTTATTCAGTCAATAAAATATTATGTTTCATTCACTTTTTGCGCCCTAGCGAACGAGCTGAAATACCATTCTTCTCCACCTAACAAACTGAAACATTATTATTCTCCAAGGAGAAAGGAAGCTCGAACCTCAACCCAACACTTTTCTTTGACTCTCTCATCATGTTTTTGGTATGTAAAACATTATCCATGACTGTACAAGCAATGTTGTTATTGTTGATGTATATGTAATTGTCGTTGTTGTCGTTGTTGTTGTGGTTGTTGTTGTTGTCGTTGTTATTTTTGTTGTTGTTTTTGTTGTTATTATTGTTATTGTTATGATTTTTGAGACTTAGGGTATAATGTAGTGTTGTTTTTCAGGTACTTGTAGTTGTTGTTTATTGTTATTGTTGTTTTATTTTGGAATGTTCATTTTTATTCTATTTTTAGAAGTTGTATGTGATTATGGATCGTAGTTGGATAAAAGCCAATAGATTAAGCAAATAGTATGAGAATTGAGTGATTCAATTTCTTGAATTCGCGGGAAAATAAATCCTAACCATAATGGAATTTTTCGGTGTCCTTGTAAAAGCTGCCGAAATACGCAAAAACGTCTAGGTTGTGATGGAATTATTCAAAATCACACGAAATGGGTATGACATGGTAAAATGACAAAAAAAGAATTGTGTCACACAGATTTTAAGATGATGGATTTATGAATGATATTCTAGAAGATATGATTTGTGAATTTATGGTTAAAGTTGAATTCATGTACTTCTCTAGTGCCAAAGACATCTAGAGCGTACTTTGGGGTCATTAAGGAGGTTTTGGAGATTTATTATGTTACTCTTGAAGTTCCTTTATTTAAGTGCAAGTGAATTGATAGTAACACTGGTGTAGAAACCGATGAATTATGATTCACATGAGTTGATCTTCGAAAGGCATCTTATATAAACAAATCATTAGAGATGTCTAGGGATACCCTGTGTTGCATGGTTTGGGAAGTAAAAGTCAAAAAATTAAAAACCCCTAAAGTTAGTGTTATATAATGCCTGTTATTGATATTGAAGTTTGAAGTTGTTGTTGAAGATTGAATTTTGAATGTTGTTATTGTTGTTATTATTATTGTTGTTGAGATCAATGGTTTAAATATTTAATATTGTTGTTGTTGATTATCCTAATTGGTTTCAAATGTTGTTCAAACTATAGGTGCTCAATAATCAGTTACAAATCAAATAAAAGAATTTTTGGATGGCCTACAAGAATTTTCATTTTGGCTATTGCTTTCGTTGGTTAATCATTTGTTTTAGTTTTATTGTAAGATTATATGGTGTGTGTCATTTTGGTTTTATAATTGGTGTAAACAATGAATATTTTTGGTACAATATTTCTGTTTGAGAATTTTTGTTTGTGAAATGGGAAAAAAGTACAATATTTCTGTTTTAAAAATGAGCAAAAAAAGGTTATGTAATACAGGTTAAAAGAAACTGTAGAAAAAAATTAATACTACTATATTACCTCATGTTATTATTATAAAACTGAGAGAAAGCGTGAGGCATGCCATCCAATTCTGAAAATAATAAAAATTAAATTGTTGGGGTCGAATCCATGACCATTAAGTCTTTCCTCTCGGTGGGTCCTAGACTAAGGTAAAAAATGGTGCACATTTCATTTCTCCCTTTATTACCTTGCATACAAAACTGAGGTTAACCACCATTTCTAATCGGGTTAAAAGGGTTTTTTCGTACTAGTGCATACACTTCATCAATGCCTTGCTATGCGAGGACCCCATTCTCCGTAAAGGTAGCACCCAATTGATGTCTTTCTAGGCGAGGACCCAGGTATCGCCCCTATTTGTGACTCTCACAAATATAACACTACACAATCCCTCAAATACGAGGGCTTGTAAAAGGGCAAAGTATTTTAAGGCTTATTTCATTTTTTTTTCCATGGTATTGGGTGAGTCTTCTAGTAGGAGACATGTCCCTGGTCTTGGGGCATGGATTTTTCAAATGGGAGGCGAGTCTCTCAACATGGGGTGAGTCCCTAAGTTGAAGGCAACCTTTTGTATGGGAGGCTAGTCCCTCAACTGAAGGCAACTTTTTGAATGGGAGGCGAGTCCCTCACCTTCGGGCAAATCCTTCATTCTAAAAGAAAGGTATCTAGCTCTTGCCAGATGTTTCCTGGATAGCCAGGCGTTGGTGGAATATGTCATGTTTCTCTTGATTGAACTTTGAGATGTCAAAACGTCAATCAATTGTGAAAGCTTAAGTGATTTAGTGGAAGAATAATGTGGATAGCATTTAATGCAACTCATGATGGCATTCTTAGGAAAATCAATATGGCCTCTTTTTATCACATGCGTCTTCCATGTATATGAACTTTTCCACTCTTCTCGATGATTATCCCATTGGATGGATACATTGCTTATGCTATTGGATTTCTATAAAGAGAGTGATACATTTCCATAGAAAAACTTTTTCTCTTCTCCCTATTATTTTCTAATTTTCCCTTCTTCGAAAAGTACACAAGCCTAATACTAGAGAGTGATACATTTCCATAGAAAAACTTTTTCTCTTCTCCCTATTATTTTCTAATTTTCCCTTCTTCGAAAAGTACTCAAGCCTGATACAACTCTGGAAGGGAAAATAATATGAAGGTAATAATTTCATTCTTTTCCTAGGGAAGAAACACTGATATCCCTTCTTTTACTTCTGAAGTGAAAATGGGTAATGAAATTATTGAATATACATTGATAATGAAATTATTGAATATAGTACAATACCATATCTTGGGATGGATTCAAGAGCAGAGAAATATCTCAAGATAGGCTCCTTAATGTATATTTTCTTGTAATTTCTAAGTTGTTTTTTTAAATGACTACTTGTTAAATATATGTGATGTTAGTTAGGGAAAGCAATTTAGCAATGTTGTTGTTGCTAGAAATATTAAAACTCAACAACAACAATTACATCCATGCTTTCTTAAAAACATTAAACCTTTTTTACAAGAAAAATAATTTTAGTAATTATAAGAGAAGATATTACATTAAGGAATCAATCTTGATCAAAATATTTATTTTCTCTTCGATCCATCCAAGAAAATGGTTTTGTAGTTTTGTAGTTATCCCCTCATTTGGAAATACCAACCGAATGAAAAATTTATTGGTATAGATTTTACCTTGGTGGAAAACAACCGAGAGAAAAAAGGGCAAATTTTCAAATTCACATTTCGTTATCTCGTTTATAAAACTGAGGTAAAAGTCCTGTTTTAATCGAGGTAAAAAATCTATTTCGTAATAGTGTGGTCAATTTTAAACTTCTCATATCCTGAACTTCCAATTTAGGAATATAGACATAGACATCACCCTGCAAACAGAAACCAAATGAATGTGTAAATAACTTTGTAACTTGCACATATTTGCAAATCACACACAAGATAAAGAATTAATAAATAATTACATAAAAAATATTAACACAAGTAAAAGAGATAGTATTTGAATAATAGATAGATAACATTCAAATCAAATTTCGAGGATTAAAATAAGAGATAAAAAGAAGATTCAGTGAGCTCTCTCTATATTTTTTCAAGTTACATTGGCTAGCTCTAGTAAAGAGCTATTACTTCTCAACAATAGTTGCTAGACATTATTTTGATGAGCTCAATATATTTATAGACATGACAACAGTTTCTTTGAAAAAGAGTTCCTTAATTCTGATTTGTAATAGCAATTGAATATTCTTTTGTTTCCTTCTTTGATCCTCTACCCTGCGTTGGCTTAACTTCTTCTCCAAGAAGATGTTGTCTTCATTGCATTATCTCGACTTTCATCAAAAGCTGGGACAGAATATTGATCTGTCCCAGAAGACGTTGTTTTGATTGCGTTGTCCCGTCTTTCATCAAAGGATGGGACATAATATTGGCCTGTTCCGGAAGATGAGCCCATCCAAGATAGATCAATATATTAGCAGTTACAGCTAATTATAAATAAATAGTTGCAGAATGAGCATATTATCGAAAATAAGTTCCTTGATCGAGTTTTAATTTTTCTGAAATTATAAAAATTCATTTTCGAATATTTCCTATTTTTTTAATTAACATGTGCAAAGTAGAAACCAAAAGGAGAAAGATGAAGAAGTAAAACATACCAAATCTTTCACAACTTTGAATCAAGATCTCCACTTATTCCCCTCTCTGAAACTTTGAGCAACATGTTCTTTCCTTGGATGTATTTATGTGGAGGTTTTATATATAAGGGAGGGGATACACGAAGGCAACTTCGCTGCAAGTTACACTTAGTTGACTAAAATTGGTCATTATAAAATAATACCTTATACAAAGTTATGAATATTAGAACAAGTATAATGTGATTTAAACATGTAAGTTGGACAGCTATATATTTGTCTTTTGTGATTTCGTTAAGTCTATTTTAAGGTGACTTTCTATGTCTTATTATGAATTGTTGGCATTGTACCCACGACGAACTACAAACAAAATAGTAATTAAAAGGGATATTAGAATTTACAACCACACAAACATAACATCCTTCAAGCATGGTTTTAAATTGCGGTTGCGGTCACGGATGCGACTGTGGTTGCGTGTGTTGCGATTGCGGCATTGCGGTTGTTGCGATGCGTAATTCGGTCATTGCAACGGGAATATTTATTGAAAGATATGTGAAATACACCATTAAAAACTTTTGATGTTAATCTTTTACATTACAAATGAGATGAGATGTAGATTGAGGTTTTGGATTCTCAAACTTTGAGTTAAGATGAAAATATGTGAAGAAACATTAGTGAAATTAGTGAAGTTGTCTGATACGAATTCTAATGTGTTTGGATGTGTCATTTTAAATCACACCGCAATTGCGACCGGATATGATGCGGAGACTACCGCATCAGCAATATTACGGCTACAATTGCGGTTGCGGACCGCAATTTAAAACCATGACTTGAAATCTCCGGCAACAAACACACCACACTCAGACAACAAAAACACCAAAACCAGATTATAATTTCAAGGAAACGACAACGAACAAAGGTATATATAATACTTATCATTGTCATTTAGTTATGGATCCATCAAATTAAAATTGAAAAAGAAGTATTTGAATAATTTTTCTAGTCTTTGTCATATTCAAATTACATATACTATTAAAAAAAACACATCTTACCTCGAACATGAAGTAAATTTTACATCGATTAGAGAGGGGGGGCAACGAAGGACGACATGAAAATTGTCAATTTATCCCTTAGTTTCTAAATAATTAAGGGGATAGTTGAAATGTTCATGAGTTCAATCCCTAGTAAAATCCTTTTCAGAATTTTTAAATGACGAAAAATCTATCCCCTCGATTTTGATATTTAACTTACGGGTAAAATAAGTTGGAGTTTATTATTATCTAGAACGTATAATGTATTAGATTAGTGTTATATGTTTTCAAATATAACATAATTTTTCATATTATTATTTTCAAAAACAATTTAATAGATTATATGTTTAAAGTGTTGGAAAAGATAACACTTAAAATGCGTAATACAAGGTCAGTGGACGATTATCCCAAGATCGTACTTTTCCCACTACAATAATAATAGTAACAATGGAGCAACAATAATAACTTTGTAAAAATGAATGAGAATCCAGATGTTGTTATTACAATCTCATCAAAAATAAATGCTGACTAAATTCTTTTGGATTTTTCTTCTCAAAAGGTTATTTCTATGATGATGTTATTGATGTTGTAGAATATGGCTTTTATAACCAATGAAAGATAGTAAATAGAGGCTATAATTCAAAGAGAGTTTTTCTCCTTTACTTTCAATATATTTCCTATAAAAACTCGTGCTACCTTTAGTTTTATAATTACTATTTTATTGGTTAACTCTCCTTAATTTTCTATTCTCTTAAAGAGGAAACCTATTAATTTCCCCCTTCCAATTTAGATGAAGGGCTCCAATAGTCCATCAGCTCTTCGGCAAGAACTCGCACTTCTCCTTAGGTATGAACTTGGTCATCATATCTGAGCAATTATCATCAGTATGAATTTTCTCAAGCTGTATTTGCTTGGAATCCAACATATCGTGTATCTAGTGATATCTCACATCGATATGTTTTGACCTTGAGTGAAAACTTGAATTCATGCTTAAGTGGATTGCACTCTGACTATCACATTGCACGACATACTTCTATTGTTCTTGTCCTAATTCAGCAAGAACCGCTTCATCCATAGCATTTCCTTGCAAGCTTCTATTGTTGCAATAAACTCTGCCTCTGTGGTAGACAAAGCAACACACTTTTGTAGCTTCGACTGCCACGATACAGCTCCCCCTGAATATGTAATCAAGAATTCATAAGTTGATTTCCTAGAATCAATATCTCCCTCCATATTTGTATCTGTGTATCTAATGAGTTCAGGTTTTCTACTTCCAAAGCACAAACTCATTTTGGAAGTTTCTCTGAGATATTGTAAGATCCACTTCAAATAATTCAAATGCTCCTTTCCTGGATTTGCCAAGAATCTAATAACAACACCAATCGTGTGTGTTATATCTGCTCATGTACATACCATTGCATACATCAAGCTTCCAACAGCTGAGGCATATGGTACCTTGTTCATCTCTTGATTTTCAATGTTAGTTGTCTGACTCTGCTTTGAACTAAGACAAAAATTACTATCAAGTGGAGTAGCAACTGGCTTTGCGCTTTCCATGTGAAAACGCTCTAACACCTTATCAATATATTTTTGTTATGATAGCCACAACTTGTGTTTAGTCTGATCACTATGGATGGACATGCCAAGAATATGCTTCGCTGGTCCCAAGTCTTTCATTGAAAAATACTTCTTCATTTCATTCTTTAACTTGCTTATCTTCTTACTATTTTATCCTACGACCAACATATCATCAACATAGAAGAGTAATATGATGAACTCACCATCATCAAATCTCTTCACAAGCATACAATGATCAGAATTAGTTCTTTGGTATCCATGATCAATCATGAAGGAATCAAACTTCTTGTACCATTGACGTGGCGCCTGCTTAAGTCTGTATAAACTCTTTTTCAGCTGACATACCAAGTTTTCTTTCCCTTTGAATTTGAATCCCTCTGGCTACTCCATGTAAATTTCTTCTTCTAAATCTCCATGAAGAAATGCAGTTTTCATATCCAATTGTTCTACATCTAGATTTAAACTTGACGCCAAGCCCAACACTACCCGAATAGATGACATCTTTACTACGGGTGAAAAAATCTCTTCAAAGTCAATGCCTTTCTTATGACTGAAGCCTTTCATGACTAATCTTTCCTTGTGTCTGGGTCCTGAGTTATTCTTCTCAGTTTTCAACTTGTACACCCATTTGTTTTTTAGTGCTATTTTTTCTTTCGGTAAATCTACCAGCTTATAAGTCGAGTTCTTATTCAAGGATTGCATTTCTTCTTGCATGGCTTTTAACCACTCTTTTTGTGGTTATCCATCAAAGCTTCTTCATGAGACTCTATTTCTCCCCCGTCAGTGAGTAATACAAATTCCATTACAGGATATTTGGTTTGCAGTTTAGGTATTCTGGATGACTTTCTTAATCGAGGCTCTTGTTCTTGATCCTCATAGTCTTCAATTATATCTTCATTATCACCATCACTTCTATTACCATCTGTTACTTCTTCAGTTGAACCATTATTAATTGGAGGTTCATTTTCTACATCTTCAATATCTTCTATTTGATCTCCCTCGTAATGCTCTAGAGGAGGCATTGGATCCAAGTTGATTGGATGTTCTCTAGAAATAACATGCTTAACTCCCTTCTGAATATCTTCAATATTTTGGTCTTCAAAAAAGACAACATCTCTTCTTCTAATAATCTTCTTCTCTACAGGATCCCATAACATGTACCCGAGTTCTTCATTTCCATATCCCAAGAATATGCACTCCTTCGACTTTGAGTCAAGTTTTGATATCTCATATTTTAGAACATGAACAAACGCTCTACAACCGAACACCTTCAAGTGATTGTAGGATACATCTTTACTTGTCCAAAATCTATTTGGAACATCACCATTCAATGGAGCTGAAGGGAATAAGTTGATTAAATCAACTCTAGTCATCAGAGCCTCGCCCTAAAAACTCTTTGGTAACTTGGCATGAGATAAAATTGTTCTCACTCTTTCAACAATAGTTTTGTTCATTATCTCAGCAACTCTGTTGTGCTGAGGTGTCTTCAGAACAAATCTTTCATGTCGGATTCCATTACTCATACAGTAACGTTTGAAATATCCAATAAATTCTCCTCCATTGTCAGTGCGAACACATTTTAACTTCTTGCTAGTTTCTCATTCAACGCTAGCATGACACTGTTTGAATACTACAAACATTTGACCTTTTGTTTTGAGGGCATACACCCATACCTTTCTTGAGTGGTCATCAATAAAGGTAACAAAATATCTTGCACCTCCGAGAGTACTAGTGGTCATTGGACCACAAACATCAAAATGTACCAAATCTAAAACACGTGGTTTTCTATGTGGGGCCTTATATTTAAATGAAGCTCTATGTTTCTTTCCATCCAAGCAATGTGTACATGGCTTAAGAGACATTTTCAATCCTTTCATACCTGTCAAAATACCTCTTTTGGCTAGAATTTGAAGTCCTTCCTCACTCATATGTCTGAGCCGTTTATGCCATAGTTCGTATGATGAGTTTTCTCCGAGGGCGTTAATGCACCCATTATTGACTTTGGACTCTATCACATAAAGAGTGCTCATTTTCTTGCCTCGGGATATTACCAAGGAAATTTTTGTTAGCTTCCACTTTCTGTCCCCAAACACACTAGTATAACCTTTTTCGTCTAGTAGTCTGGTGGATATTAGGTTGAGACACCGATACGTCTCATGAATGTATATAAAATATAGTCAATCGGGTACTTGGCTACAAGTGCACAGTCCAGTCGTTTTAGTTTTAAAAGATGTCAAACCCACAGGAACCGATGGTCAAACTAATGCTATCGACGTTACTATGTTTAACTAAGGAGATGATTTTTAGAGGTTTGGTTGAACAAAAATTAAATCTAAAGGAAGTTAAGTTTTAAGAAAATATTAATAGAGGGTGTGATACGGTGAACTGACTTTGTGTTTTTGCTTTGAAAAGCAATGTTGCGGATAGCAAGAGTCGCCACCGACTTTTCTTTTATCCAATAAGGAAAGGCGGAAAAGAACAGGAAAGACCTTGATTAGATTTTGAGTTCGGGAGGTACATTATACAAAGGGAAGATGTTAGCACCCTTTGTATCCATGGTTATCCATGGGCTCTTAATTGCTTAACTCACTTATGTTTTCCTTGTTTGAGAAAGTGTTTGAGAAATGTGGTGTGTTTAGAAAATATTTTGAAAGGAGAGTTTAACTTTGTAATGATTCTTGTACTAATGTATACAAAGTGTTTATCTTGTTTGATTTTGAAAGATGTTTAGAAAAATATAACTCGGCGATGATTCTGGTGCGAATGTATACCAAGTGGTGATTTTCTAAAAGATGTTTTGAAAAGTGTGAGGTGTGAAAAGTATTTTAAGCTGTGAGCAAGCATTTAAGAGTTATACCTAACCAAGGTCTTTATAGGTATTTCCTATCCTTAGGAGGGTAAAACTATCCTTACTATTGAGAAGTAAGTAGTCTTATCCTTTGGATGTAAAGGGATATCGTGGGATCGTCGATTGGTCATTGAAGGCAACATTTGTAAGGATACCTTAGCATTCGAAGAGACGATCATCATTTAATCGTAGGCTACAACGAAGGGTCATCGAGGGACAAAGTCATATATTCGAAGGCAACGTTCGAGGGACAAGGTCACATATTCGAAGGCAACGTTCGAGGGACTATGATTTATCTTGTAGGGACATTGACCTTTTGATCGAAGGGACTATGACTTATCTGTTTAGGGATGATGATGATTTGATCGAAAGGGTCTTTGCTTAGGGTATCCCCACATTCGCGGAACATGACCGTAATATCGTAAGGCAACAAAGAGAGGGTTACCCTAGAGGTGCAAGTGTGGAAATGATTGGATTTGGATATATTATCTTGAATTAATTTATCTAAGCTTGATTATTTATCTTTCCATGTGTCGCATTACGCGAAAAACCGGCGGGAAAACAAGAACAACAGAGCCGCCACCGTGCGTTATTTATCCCAAAAGAGGGAAAGGAAACGCTCAGAGTAAACCTGGAAAAGACGTGGTCTCGCGACCAAAGAGAATGGGATCGGGAGTCGGTTATGCGAAGGGAAGGTATTAGCACCCCTACGCATCCGTCGTACTCGACGGGATCCACGCACAATAGGAAGGAAAATGGTTGCTAAAACACTGCTCAAAATAATCATCTACGCAGGCTGAAAGAGACACAGGAAAACAGACTGAAACTGACTCGGCAGGATATCGCATCCTGGGCCTACTTAGTCTATCAAGCATAGACATCAGAGTCAAAGTAGTTCGACTGGGGCAACGACACATGCTCGCTAGGATGTCGCATCCTATGCATACGTATCTCCTTTGGACGAAGGAGAATCAGAGCATTCGTAGCTCGGCTAACACGCACACAAACAAACACAGGCAAAGGCAAACGTGGAGCCTAAATGCCAACCACTGGACTTACATCAGCATCCGAACCAAAACACACACAAGAAGGCTAACATGGAGCCTGAATGCCAATCACTGGGCTTATATCAGCATCCGAACCAAAACACACGCACACTGGAACCCGAATGCCACTCGATAGACTTACATCAGCTTCCAAGCACACAACAAGACACAGGAAGAAGAAGGGTCTCGATTGCAACTAGGGCAAGAGAAAGGGGAGGTCTCAATCGCAACGAGGGCGAGAGAAAAGCATTAGTGTTAGTTGTTAGTCAAACTCGGCAAGACATCGCGTCTCGTGCCTACGTATCTCATCTGAACATGAGAATCAGAGTTGCCGTAGTTCGGCTAAACTATTCCTGTTGGTTTGTATTTTTTAAGTGGACGACGTCACTACGCAATCTACCGGATGCTCGACCTTTGGAGACTTACTCACCTGTAGTAGAAGGAGTTGACGTATCCTTGAGAGGGGATAATGTTTGTTTGTGTTTTAGGAAAGCTCAAGCAAGAAAGGAAGTCCTATACGAAGGAACCGTGCTACCTTAATTGTCATGCAACCGAGACTACGCGGAGTCTAGCAAACCTAGGGGTACAATCACACCACACAAACATATACAGCATGAAATAAACACACCAACAAGGGGCTCAAACATCAGGGTTAGGCTTTAGTCGAGGGGTCATATCAACCTCAACAAACAAGCCTCTGTATCGGGGTCAGGTTAGCTCTTAACCTTGCCATTGAGGGGCTAAGGTGAAGCCAGATGAAAGGTGATGAGGGGTGTGCCTCATTGCTTCTATCTCAGGTCAGAGAGAGCATCAGACAAGGGAGCGTGGGTCCAGAATGGGGGGACCCTTCTACGCTCAGGACATAGACTCGACTGTACAATGTACAAGATCTTGGGCTTGGATCTCAATGCTACAACCATGTAATGGGAGCAAGGAGAAGACTCACAGAATAGTGGGGGATAGATTGCTTATCCCTACCTTCCACCAATTGCCTCAGATGAGGACTTTTCCTGCTTGGGACAAATATAAACATACACAAGCATTGCCTCTTAAGGAGGACTTCAGACAATGTGCCCGGCCCGGTAACAGCCGGGTCTCCAGACTACATGAAGAAGAAGGTTATATACCTCAATGCCAATTGCTTATAAGCAAAGCAATGCAAGTTCTTAAGAGAACTGAGCAACTAAGTGTACCTGTACAAAAGTCAAACAGAATCAGCATCCCATTCATAATCAGACAACAATATAATGACCAATTAACAATCCCGATGATGTGCATAGCACAAGTCCATGTGGACCAACATCCTACAAAACAGCCACATTAGTTTACAAGTATCGAGCAAAATATCCCAAATGTGAAACAATTCCTTTAATCGTTAACTCTTTAACCTGAAAAGCCACAATCACATTCAAATGTAAGTAACATGACCACTAGGACTAGCCTAGGGTCCAAAAGAAGGAAAAATCCTAAAACAGCAACCAATTCATGATCAAAGTCAAGCTATTTCAATTACAAAGGGATACCAATTGGTCCCACACCCTAACTATGCACACATTTATTTTATGCAACATGTGAGGCAAAGTGAGCAATGTTAAACCACATATGAGCAATCAGCAAGATCACATCACAAAAAATACCAAAACAGCATGGAAAATTCCACAAAAATTATATCCTAAACAGAGGACATTCAACAAGCTACATGTCAATTCTCATACAATTTGGCCTAGTGGAACTATGGGAATTAATTCAACACGACGAGGCATGCAAAAACACAATCAAATGAAGCTACAAAATGTACATTAACTTCAATTCAATGGTAAACAGTGACATTACATGGGAAATTAGTAGGACCAAAGCCAAATGAAAGCTACACATGTCAGGAACTATTCTACCAAATTTCATGGTCATATCACTCATCATGCTCATTCTATTCGCAAAATAAGGCAAACTAGTTCAAAGGAAGCACTAAGCCTACAAACAGAATTATTGCATTCAAATTCACATCAACACAATCCCAAAAATTCTCAAATAAATTACACCTAAACAGGGGATAATCAAGGGATGGCACACCAAATTTCAGCTTAATTGGGCAAATGGAACCATGTCAATGAAAATTAACAAAAACAGACACAATTATAGGCTCCAAATCACAACATCAACACATGCTTCCACTTCAAAAATTCATAACTCAATGAAAACAAAAAAGAAATGGATGAGACCAAAACAGGGAGGTCCTAACATGTGTCTACTACAAGCATGCCAAATTTCATGAATATCCAATACACTATGAGCATTTCACAATGATTCTATCAACCTAGGTCACATGAGCTTGCAAATTCAATCATCAGAAATGAAAAATCATGATCAATTAGAAAACACAATGAACAATTCCACAAAAATTCACAGAGGATCCTAACATGTCAATGAGCATCCATACCAAATTTCAATCAATTCTAACAAGTATAGGTCATGCAAAAAATTCCAACAAATTGGCATCATGAGGTGTGACACAAATTGTCACACCTAAGTTCAAAAAAATGTAACTCAATGACCAGGTATCAAAAATGCATGAAATTTATATGGAAATAAACCTCAACCAGTCAACAATCATCACAAAAATTTCCAGACATTTATTTTACAATATGAGAATTTCATGATCAAATTAGTCTAAGGTATCAAAATATACACATGTGGAAGAAACCCTAGGTCAAATGAAAAATATTCCATGCACAACTTTGACCAATAGGTCAAAAATCATCTACAGTCAAAGACAAAGTCAACAAAATTATTTTCACAATTTTTGTGATTTTTCTACATTTTTCTATGAATTTTCTAAGGTGTTAGGTATTATTTACAATTTTTTGGAATTAATTGAAATTAATTAATTTGAATTAGAATGGCAGTTTGGTAATATTGGTGGCGGGGGCGGTAAACGCCCAGTTTGAATTTTCAAAATGCATTTCAGATCAAACAGCTTATCTTCTTCGTTCTCAACATGAAATTTCCCAGAATTTTCAACAATGGCTCAAGAACATCAAAACCACAAATCCTAACCAAAACTAGCAATCTTATATCCGTTGGAACCGTTACAACATGTAGAACATGAATCTCAACTCCAATTAACCTAAAACTTCCTAAATCGTGCGAATCGATGAACCTAGGGTTTTAGATCTAAACTTCGAGTTAAGATTTCTTACACTACAATTCACCATTCGCAATTCTAAACATATCCTCGTGATCTACGTGACATGCTCTACCACGCGCACACCATAATTCATCGAAAGATTGAGATCGAATTTTGAGAAAAACCTGCTATGGCAGTTGTAGCTCGGGACGAATTGGCGCGCGATTTGGCAAAACAGCAACAGTATTAGCTACAGGAAGGGTGATGTGAAGCTCAGTTTTGCTCGATTGTGCTCCTAGTTCTTGAATCCACGATTCACCATGGATGGAGCTCCTTTGGACAGTCGCATATGGCACGGTTTTGGTAGCTTTCTTGCACAAACAGATGGAGTACTTGCCAATAGGAGATCAATGCAAAAAGAAGAATGCAAATTGATCAAGTTTCGAAGGAGTTTGGAAGATTTTTGTGTTTGTGAGTTCTTGAAGATTCTAGAGAGGATTTGATGATTTTGATCTCAATTTTGGTGAAATGAATAATCTGTTATGTTTATGGAGTAATTAGGCTTTTATATGTTAGCTTAATCATGATTAATCAATGTATTAACCAAATTGGCAAGATTAGCAAAATGTGCAATTTCCACTCAAATGGCCAAAACACCCTTCCTTCAAAACAGTCCATGTACCAGCTCAATTTTGGTTCACACAAGTCCAAAATGCCATATCTGATGTGTAGAAACAATTCCCACTTCCATAGGCCATGTAATTTGCAATTTCATCATGTGGTAGAAAAATGCCTAATTATGCACTTTCATTCTTCAAGCCAAAACTCAAATTATGAGGCCTAGCCATGAAATGAGGATTCAAACACATTCTAAATGCCATTCCTGAAGTGTTACAAAAAGTCCCATCTCAAAATTCCAAATATTTTGACATTTGGACAATTTTGCCCCTGATCCAATTTAACAGTCCAGTTGAAAAGTGACTTTTTGCATTGGCCCTTTTTGGAAAAATCCAATGATGCACCCTTGAAGTACATGTCAAATGGAGTTTGTGCATATAAAGAACTTGCAATTTGGACAAACCATGTGGTAGTTATGGCCTCCTGATTACGGGTCTTTTCTGAAATTCACTGAGCCATGTTTTGCAAACCACACATTGGATTTTTGAGTTCTTGGACTTTTTGGAATGGTGAGAACAAGATCTTCAACTTTCATGTTGGACAAAATTCCATTTGAAGCTAGTATCATGACTTTATCTTGAGGGGAAAAACTTTCCATTTTGGGCAGCTGAGATTACAGGTCCACTTGCCATTTTGGGAAACTGTCTGCCTGAGCTCAATTCCTTCAACCTTGGTCTTTGAAATGCCAAATGAAGTTTATATAGACATGAATGAGACATATTCAACCAATTCCAATCATCAAATCACTGATTAAATGTACAGTTGACCACAGTTGACTTTTATTGACTTTTGGTTGACTGAACAATGACTGGTGACTTCTGAGCATCCAATCTTTGGCCAAACCACTTCAAAATGATCCTTGGACCATATGAGCTTGAAAAATCAACCATAGGGCTTTGTCTCAATGAAAATGGCACTTGCTTGCTTGATTGACTGATTCTCCTAATCAGTTTGTCCTGATTCATCAACTGAGCTTGCACTTGGGCAAATGGACAATGCAATGTTATGCAGTGGCCTATGTTATGTTATGACCTAATATGAAATGAAATGTACAAAATGGTAGGGTGCAAATTTGAGGTGCTACAGCTGCCCCTATTCAATCAACTGGGAACCCGAATGGATGAGAGCAATGGCTGTCAGACTTTCAGGGTAAACAGGGATTGAATACCAAGAACCGTAGAAATTTGCACACTGCTGGGAATTTTTCTTGTTTTCTTCTTTTTTTTTTCAAGAGGTACAAGCACATCCAAGCATCGACACACGATGAATGGGAACAGAAATCATCTCAACTAGACGCCAACGGACAACTAGGAAAAACTCAACGTTTACCAAGACCAACGGAGAGGTAAATCAACTCTACTGGGGATAACCAGGAAAGGATACAACCATACGTCAGCGGACGCAGTGGGAAAAACTCAGCGTTTACCAAAACCAACGGAGAGGTAACCCAACATCATAGGATGAATGGGAGGATAGTGATACAACCATACGTCAGCGGACGAAATGGGAAAGACTCAACGTTTACCAAGACCAACGGAGAGGTAACCAGACATCATAGGATGAATGGGAAGGATAGTGATACAACCATACGTCAGCGGACGAAATGGGAAAGACTCAACGTTTACCAAAACCAACGGAGAGGTAACCAAACATCATAGGATGAATGGGAAGACTCGACCAGACGTCATAGGACGAAAGGGAGAAGCTCGACGTTTATCGACACCAACGGAGAAGGAGAAAACTCAGCCAAGACGTCATAGGACGAAAGGGAGACTCAACGTTTATCGACACCAACGGAGAAGGAGGAAACTCAGCCAGACGTCATAGGACGAAAGGGAGACTCAACGTTTATCGACACCAACGGAGAAGGAGGAAACTCAACCAGACATCATAGGATGAAAGGGAGACTCGGCCAGACGTCATAGGACGAAAGGGAGAAGGAGAAAGCCACTTCACGAGGGGAAGGCACCACAACCGGACACCGAATAGGACGTCTACTGGGAATTCTGGCTGGGAAATCAACCAGACATTAATGAATGACTGGGAATAGGGTATACAATCAGACGTCATCGGACGAATGAGAAAAACACAACGTTTATCGAAACCAACGGGGAGGTAGATCCACTTGGGGAAAGGTACAACTAGACGTCATAGGACGAATAGGAAAAACTCGACGTTTATCGACACCAACGGAGAGGAGGAAACTCTGAGGGGAATCATATGGTATTACCAAATGATCTGTAGGGAATAAGCAACTAGACGTCATCGGACGCATAGGAAAAACTCGACGTTTATCGACACCAACGGAGAGGAGAAAACTTCTGGGGACGACCCTGTGGGGAAAGATATCAACTATACGCCAACGGACGCGTAGGAAAAACTCGACGTTTATCGACACCAACGGAGAGGAGTACTCTTCTAGGGAGAGTGAACACAACCAAATCATCAATGGATGATGGGGAAAAACTCGACGTTTATCGACACCAACGGAGAGGAGGAAACTTCACTAGGGAAGGGACGACGTTACGAACATCGAAAGATGATGTTTACCGACACCAAAGAAGACCAGACATTACGCATGACTGGGAAAACACCGAAAGATGGTGTCTACCGACACCAAAGAAACAACACACGAGGGTGCTGACAGGATACTGACATCTACATGCCTGGGCAAGGCTACACTTGCAGGGGATCTCACTGGGGATCAAGGTCACGACAGCGAGCAAACAGGAAGGAACACCAAGGATACCGGATTGTAGGTAGAAAACAGGTGACCGACCAAAACGTGAATTGGTTTGTGTTCCAAAACACTCAACATCCTGAAGAGAGCTAGAAAAGCAGTCTTGTTAAAGGATGGACATTCGATTCCACAAGGAATACGAATCTTACTCGACTGGGGAGGACGACTTCGACCCAAGAGCGCATGAGACGTATTATCTATAGCCGTCAAAACGTAGACAATACACTCGCATGGAAGATTATCCATAACCGGATTGGTTGTTAAATGGATAAATCAACCGACATCATCCTGAAGAGAGCAAAGGCAAACTTGTTAAAGGATGGACATTCGATTCCACGAGGAATACGAATCTTACTCTGCTGGAGAAAGCAATCAAGAGACTGACCAGAGAGTGCATGAGATATATCATCTATAGCCGTCAAAACGTAGATAACATACTCGCATGGAAGATTATCCATAACCGGGTTGTAGGTTGTTAAATGGATAAATCAACCGACATCATCCTGAAGAGAGCAAAGGCAAACTTGTTAAAGGATGGACATTCGATTCCACGAGGAATACGAATCTTACTCTGCTGGAGAAAGCAATCAAGAGACTGACCAGAGAGTGCATGAGATATATCATCTATAGCCGTCAAAACGTAGATAACATACTCGCATGGAAGATTATCCATAACCGGGTTGTAGGTTGTTAAATGGATAAACGACCGAAAAGAAGGGCATCGTGTACCAGGAACAGGTATGCAAATATGACCAATCAAAAGAGGATAAAGTTGCCAACTCGGAGCAAATATCCAAAAGGAAGTGAGAAACCCACTGGGGACAATACTGCTTGATCAAGGCAAGTATCCAGAGGGGACAAGAATATCAATACCGCCAACTAGGTACTGATAACTGCAAAGAGGGGATTACATCTACCGATTAGTAGGCAGAAAACCACGGAAAAGTAACCAGTCATCAACGAGATGAGCACACAGGGTTAACTCCGCCAAGGGGATGAAAGTGGGATTTTACAACTACCGGCTTGTAGGTAGAAAACCACAAAGATAGGACTTACAACTACCGGTTTGCAGGTAGAGGCCAACCGACAGAATGAACCACAAAGGTTACCTCTGTGAGGGGATGAAAGTGGGATTTTACAACTACCAGTTTGCAGGTAGAAAACCACAAAGATAGGACTTACAACTACCGGTTTGCAGGTAGAGGCCACAAATTCCGCTGAGGAAGATGAATGAGTACCGGTTAGTGAGCCACTATTCATTCATGCCCCAGGGCAACACAAGAGACAGTCAACAAGAAGCCAATTTAGGATCGATCCAAAAAGGCAAACTGAAACAAGACTCATCCTAAAGAGGAAAGAACTCAATAGGGAAAACCCATCCCATTAGGGAGGGAACGGAAGCAACCGTCATCCACGAGGATGTATCTCAGTGGGGAAATGGCAGGAAAGGATGGACACTTTCTGCTTAAGGGGTAGACTCTACATGGAGAGATCAGACACACCCACATCTGCTAGGGGAATTGATCCAAGCTGGCAAGATGCTACCAATTGGGGAGTAACAATGATGGGGATACCCCCTCACTTGCGGGGTCACTTGTTGGGAAAACACCTCTCTCAACCCTGCTGGGGAACCCAATTCTGAAATCGATCCAAGCGATGCTAAACTCTTTCCAACAACCCATTCTTGGTCAATTCACCACGGCCTCGGGCTAATGGATATGCTTGCAATGCAGATGCATGAGTTTTTTTTAGCGTAATGCCCCATGATTATGGAAATGCCACGCACTAATGATGCAATATGTTATGCTTATCTACATGATGAATGCATAAACACGCGTCTCCTCCAGAGACAACACTGAGGAACTCCAGGAACTGCATTGAGGATCTCATTACCACGTCAATTTCCACCCTGCTGGGGGAAGACAATCCTCGCTGGGGATGAACTCCATCGGACCCGAACTGCTCGGAAATTACCCTGCTAGGGGAGGCCACCCATGCTTGTCTCTACTGGGGATAACCCCGCCGAATCTCATCCGCTTGGGGACCTCGCTGAGGGAAACCCATCGACACAAACTCTGCTGGGAAGACAGCTTCAGACTTGGGAAACAGTCACAACTCCGCTGGGGATACGGTAACCTTCAGGCTTGCTGAGGAGGCACCGACCTCGAATCTGCTAGGGAGATGACAGTCTCAAATCCATTGGGGAAATACAGCTTATCGGACACGGGTCGTTCTTCGATTCGTCGAACACTGGTGTTCATCGTCCACCCACAGTGTTGACTTTCCACTTTTGAGAACTTCCAGGCTCATCTAGATCTTTTCTGCTCCATCCCGCGAAGATCGAATTCCTGGGATTCATACAAACTTTCCAGTCCTTAGATTTTGAAGAGTCTTCTTGATTAAACCTTCCAGGATCGTCGTCGTAATCCTTCACCGTCCTCTCATTATTCGTCTATCCCTTGCCCCTGGTTGGACTCTGCGGGGATCTTTTGTCAAAAGGTTTCAAATCACTACTTGCCAGCGAATGAAGATATCTAACGGTACCTGCACAAGAGATTGTTAGATAAAACCGTGCCCCAGGTGTGCCAACACTTCAACATCTTGGTCGCTCAAACTTCCGAATAAGATTTCCAGATTTCAATCTTATAAGCATGCATCGGAAGGGACCTCTATGTTTCAAAATGCAAATATTCTTATCAAAACGAACGGATGTTTTCGTAATCAAAGCGGTAATGAAAACAAAAACAAAACTATTTGACTGAATACGCATTTTATTGACTGAAAAAAGATGGCTCACACCCGAGCAACACACAGGAAGCAAACCCTGGAAAGAGGTGATTGCGTACAAAAGGAAAAATCTATCCTAATGGCAATGTGAAACCGTGATCTCATCGGGTTCCAACTTGGTTACACCTCATATGTCCTCAAGACTTTCCTCACTTTCAGCCTTCTGAACAAGACGCTTCCAATCGACCTCTGTCGGAGACTAGCTGCGATGTCTTAACCAAAGCACAAACGATCATGCTAAACGCAGTTGTTCGTTTCAATCCCTCTTTTGGCTGGACCGCCCTTTCGGGTTTCAGTCCACCGGGATACCCTTTTTTGCCCAAGTCGCCCTTGTGGGGTTTTCGACTTGCCGGGTGTACAGTTCTTTTCTTTTATCATCCCTAACTTTTGTCCGAACCTTTCTCTCTTTTTTTTGTTCGCCGGGATGCCCCTTTTTGCCTGAACTCTTTTCTTTTTTTTTTTTGTCCAGCGGGTCAATTTTTCACGAAGTATCTTTTAACAGCGTCCGCATCTGCAGGGGAGGGAAAATCCGCATCATCCGTGGTCGTCAGCAACAAGGCTCTGTCAGAGAAAACCTTCTTGACCACGAATGGACATTCATAACTGTGTGTCCGCTTGCCCCACGATCGTTGAGGAGGAAGGATCCTTTTCAACACCATATCTCTCATGATACCCACGAGGTCCAACTTCTCGGTTAACAACACGCTTCATTCACTGGGTACAACTGCCCCGCGGCAAATAACTGCCAGCCTCTTTTCCTCAATCAGGCTTAACGCGTCATACTGAGTCCTTATCTACTCATCCTTTTCAAGTCTACGTCCAACGGGACTCCATGACGAAACCTGGGTCTCAAATGATAGTGCAACTTTCATCCCAGACCCGAGTGAGAAAGGCGTTGCCCCAGTAGATGCACTTACCGGAGTACGACACTCAGGATACCAACTTCGTACTCATCCACCATCGTTGGTGCTTTCAACTGTTATCGGGGAAGCACTAGCTCATTCACTTTAAACTCTCCCCATCAGACATCAGAATCCGTTCGGATTCAGGGTCAGGCCCCTCCTCCGGGATCGGTCACTCTCAATCTTTCGATTTGAGTACCTCGAGATGTCCTCATCAGGGACTCCAAACTTCCTTGGTTGAGAATCATCGATGGGTTGTTAGGCGAGATAACCATACAATACCCTCCTCTTGATTGCTTTCTGGGAGGTACACCGAATATCGTATTCAGTCGACACCATTCGCCCTCTCGCAACCCGTCTGGTCCATGCTGACTTCTCAAGCACATACTTGATCAGATCCATTTTGGACATCCACAAGGTGGTATGAACCAGCATACTGTCTCAGTCGGCGAGCAGCCTATGCCAAAGTACATCAAGTTTTTCCGAACAGTGAGTGTATTGTTTCACAGTCGACAAACTTTTTGCTTAGGTAAATTGCGTGCTCTTTTCGACAAGACTAGTCATGCTGACACAGTACGCACCTCATAGACCCCTCGAGGGCTGTCAAGTACCTGATTAACAGTTGTTTCTTCCAAGGAAGGCATCAGAATCAGAGGTTCCTGCTACTCATTTTTCTTTCCATGCCCCTTGGCAGTCATCATTCCACCTGACCATTTGATTTCTTTCTTTTTTTCTTTGTTTGTTTTTGGTTCAGGCGTTTCTTGCATTATTTTCTTTTCTTTTTTCTTTTTCTTTTTTTTTTTTTTTTTTTTTTTTTTTAGCAGGATCGACCTCGACTCCTCTTTCGTTCACAATAAGCCTCGGCAGCCTACCGGACAGCACTCCATAAGTGCACTGATTCTGACTCAACAGTGTGAGTTATCCCGACCGGTCAAACAACTTGATCAAGTCCACCGGATGCCCCTCTTCTACTTGGGACTTTGTCATCATGTCATCAACATGGCATTCGCTTTCACGGTGAGTCATATCATGAAACAAAGTCACCGTAACCCTTTGATTCGTGGCACCGGCCTTCTTCTTCACTAGAGGATAATCTTCTCTTGATGGTAGCTCGTGCCCCACAACATGGGTATTCCACCCTGATGTACCTTGATGCAACCAGGTGAAGATATCAACCTGCTCTTTCAACAGGGCTACCATTCTGTTCTTGACTTGCCTCTGAAGCGGCCTCAACTTTCATTTCCCTTCTGACCTCGGCGGTACTTGGGATTACCATCTTGACTCGCTCCTCGTGTGGTTGAATCACCTTCTCCTCTTGTTTCAACAACCTGGCTAATCTTCCAACAGATCACAATCTTCTTCTCCTTCTTCTTCGGCATGATAGCTTGGATTGTCGAAGCCATATAGAGGTGTAACCAAATTGTTATCGATGAGATCAGGAGGGTAATCACTTTTGTGGTTGGAACAAGACAAGTTCAAAAGAAAAACGAAAAACATTGCCATTTTCATTTTTTAAAACTGCCAAAAAAAGAAAAAACAAGGAACACCGCTTTTGATCACAAAAACATCCATTTATTACTGATGCAAAATGTTGCAAAATGAAACACATGAGGTGGCCCTTACAATGGACCAGTACGTTTCGGGCAAAACGTATGGCTTTCATGCAAACAAATCTAAAACACAGAAAAACTACTCCTCCGGATGAGTGACAATGATGCTTTTGGAGGCCTTCCAGTTGCCTGGTACGCACGACTCTATCCACAGCTCGAGCTCGCGGTCGCGGTCGATCTCTTCACTTACTGAACAAGCATGATCAGAATTCAGCATTCCTGCACTGACGAAGATGTACGGTGGACGACGTCCTCTGTTTGGTCTAGACGACTCTTGATCTGGATAACCGATCCCAAACATGTCTGCCTTTACCGGTGTTGAGTGGATCCATTAGTTCGGATTTGTGGCCCCTAGCAGGATATCTGAGCAAACGAGCTATTCGCACCGGTTGACACCTACAAAACAGCAAATGGGTTAGTATGACTCACACATGCAATGTCTGTCCGTACTAGGAAAATTCTGTCCTTTGATTCCGGTTTCATCGAGACAGATAAAATTTTATCAACAACATTCTGACATCTGGATGTCTCTCAACCTGAGTCTTAATTTAAAAATAATGGACTTTGAGTACGGACAGACATGGGTTGAATGCAGATGAATGCGAAATGAGACCAATGCGAATGCATGAATGCAGGTCACTGTGCCACCAAGTCATCTGTAGACCCATTACGTCTCTGAACCAGTCACAGTTACCTGAAGGACTAGGTCACCATAAATCCAACTTGGGGAACTCCGAAATAAACGGAACTGGAGATTACATTACTATCATCATAGGAACATCCACTGAACGGAAGATAATCAGATCCTCTGAACCGGCACTCTCAAATTCAACCCGGGGATCCGAAATAAACGGAACCCGCTGATAAACCACGGACAGAACTCCGGCGTCCCAGAAATAAATGTCCACAATTCACAGTCACCATCAGTACCAAGAGTCACCAACAAGTCACCAACCAGTCAGCAACTGTACCTGTAATAATCATTCCCTCCCACTCACGGGTGTCATCTAGGCCAGGGTAAGGTCGAGAGAAACGCAGCATAAATAACCTTTCGCAGAATATCATCCTGTGCACACCCGATGTATGCACCGATAATATCCCACCAGGGTCTGAACTGCTCGTGATATCAATGTTCCGCTAAGTGGCGCCATACCACCCGCTTCCCATGAATCACTCTATTCCTAAGTTTCCTAGATTACACTCATAGCCTGGGTATTGGGCCTTTTACCTCGAGTAACTCCCATCCCCAAACAGAGAAACACAGCCAGCACAGCATATGAATAAGAATGAATGCAAACATAAATGCAAACAATAAATGCAAACAGTAAATGAATGAATGCAATGAATAACAGCAGATAGCAACCAAAACCCTAACCTAGAGAGCGCTAGGAGAGACTCGCTCAGGGAAGAAGGACCAGCACAGGTCAACTTCTCTAGTGTCCCCAGCAGAGTCGCCAGCTGTCGCATTACGCGAAAAACCGGCGGGAAAACAAGAACAACAGAGCCGCCACCGTGCGTTATTTATCCCAAAAGAGGGAAAGGAAACGCTCAGAGTAAACCTGGAAAAGACGTGGTCTCGCGACCAAAGAGAATGGGATCGGGAGTCGGTTATGCGAAGGGAAGGTATTAGCACCCCTACGCATCCGTCGTACTCGACGGGATCCACGCACAATAGGAAGGAAAATGGTTGCTAAAACACTGCTCAAAATAATCATCTACGCAGGCTGAAAGAGACACAGGAAAACAGACTGAAACTGACTCGGCAGGATATCGCATCCTGGGCCTACTTAGTCTATCAAGCATAGACATCAGAGTCAAAGTAGTTCGACTGGGGCAACGACACATGCTCGCTAGGATGTCGCATCCTATGCATACGTATCTCCTTTGGACGAAGGAGAATCAGAGCATTCGTAGCTCGGCTAACACGCACACAAACAAACACAGGCAAAGGCAAACGTGGAGCCTAAATGCCAACCACTGGACTTACATCAGCATCCGAACCAAAACACACACAAGAAGGCTAACATGGAGCCTGAATGCCAATCACTGGGCTTATATCAGCATCCGAACCAAAACACACGCACACTGGAACCCGAATGCCACTCGATGGACTTACATCAGCTTCCAAGCACACAACAAGACACAGGAAGAAGAAGGGTCTCGATTGCAACTAGGGCAAGAGAAAGGGGAGGTCTCAATCGCAACGAGGGCGAGAGAAAAGCATTAGTGTTAGTTGTTAGTCAAACTCGGCAAGACATCGCGTCTCGTGCCTACGTATCTCATCTGAACATGAGAATCAGAGTTGCCGTAGTTCGGCTAAACTATTCCTGTTGGTTTGTGTTTTTTAAGTGGACGACGTCACTACGCAATCTACCGGATGCTCGACCTTTGGAGACTTACTCACCTGTAGTAGAAGGAGTTGACGTATCCTTGAGAGGGGATAATGTTTGTTTGTGTTTTAGGAAAGCTCAAGCAAGAAAGGAAGTCCTATACGAAGGAACCGTGCTACCTTAATTGTCATGCAACCGAGACTACGCGGAGTCTAGCAAACCTAGGGGATACAATCACACCACACAAACATATACAGCATGAAATAAACACACCAACAAGGGGCTCAAACATCAGGGTTAGGCTTTAGTCGAGGGGTCATATCAACCTCAACAAACAAGCCTCTGTATCGGGGTCAGGTTAGCTCTTAACCTTGCCATTGAGGGGCTAAGGTGAAGCCAGATGAAAGGTGATGAGGGGTGTGCCTCATTGCTTCTATCTCAGGTCAGAGAGAGCATCAGACAAGGGAGCGTGGGTCCAGAATGGGGGGACCCTTCTACGCTCAGGACATAGACTCGACTGTACAATGTACAAGATCTTGGGCTTGGATCTCAATGCTACAACCATGTAATGGGAGCAAGGAGAAGACTCACAGAATAGTGGGGGATAGATTGCTTATCCCTACCTTCCACCAATTGCCTCAGATGAGGACTTTTCCTGCTTGGGACAAATATAAACATACACAAGCATTGCCTCTTAAGGAGGACTTCAGACAATGTGCCCGGCCCGATAACAGCCGGGTCTCCAGACTACATGAAGAAGAAGGTTATATACCTCAATGCCAATTGCTTATAAGCAAAGCAATGCAAGTTCTTAAGAGAACTGAGCAACTAAGTGTACCTGTACAAAAGTCAAACAGAATCAGCATCCCATTCATAATCAGACAACAATATAATGACCAATTAACAATCCCGATGATGTGCATAGCACAAGTCCATGTGGACCAACATCCTATAAAACAGCCACATTAGTTTACAAGTATCGAGCAAAATATCCCAAATGTGAAACAATTCCTTTAATCGTTAACTCTTTAACCTGAAAAGCCACAATCACATTCAAATGTAAGTAACATGACCACTAGGACTAGCCTAGGGTCCAAAAGAAGGAAAAATCCTAAAACAGCAACCAATTCATGATCAAAGTCAAGCTATTTCAATTACAAAGGGATACCAATTGGTCCCACACCCTAACTATGCACACATTTTATTTTATGCAACATGTGAGGCAAAGTGAGCAATGTTAAACCACATATGAGCAATCAGCAAGATCACATCACAAAAAATACCAAAACAGCATGGAAAATTCCACAAAAATTATATCCTAAACAGAGGACATTCAACAAGCTACATGTCAATTCTCATACAATTTGGCCTAGTGGAACTATGGGAATTAATTCAACACGACGAGGCATGCAAAAACACAATCAAATGAAGCTACAAAATGTACATTAACTTCAATTCAATGGTAAACAGTGACATTACATGGGAAATTAGTAGGACCAAAGCCAAATGAAAGCTACACATGTCAGGAACTATTCTACCAAATTTCATGGTCATATCACTCATCATGCTCATTCTATGCGCAAAATAAGGCAAACTAGTTCAAAGGAAGCACTAAGCCTACAAACAGAATTATTGCATTCAAATTCACATCAACACAATCCCAAAAATTCTCAAATAAATTACACCTAAACAGGGGATAATCAAGGGATGGCACACCAAATTTCAGCTTAATTGGGCAAATGGAACCATGTCAATGAAAATTAACAAAAACAGACACAATTATAGGCTCCAAATCACAACATCAACACATGCTTCCACTTCAAAAATTCATAACTCAATGAAAACAAAAAAGAAATGGATGAGACCAAAACAGGGAGGTCCTAACATGTGTCTACTACAAGCATGCCAAATTTCATGAATATCCAATACACTATGAGCATTTCACAATGATTCTATCAACCTAGGTCACATGAGCTTGCAAATTCAATCATCAGAAATGAAAAATCATGATCAATTAGAAAACACAATGAACAATTCCACAAAAATTCACAGAGGATCCTAACATGTCAATGAGCATCCATACCAAATTTCAATCAATTCTAACAAGTATAGGTCATGCAAAAAATTCCAACAAATTGGCATCATGAGGTGTGACACAAATTGTCACACCTAAGTTCAAAAAAATGTAACTCAATGACCAGGTATCAAAAATGCATGAAATTTATATGGAAATAAACCTCAACCAGTCAACAATCATCATAAAAATTTCCAGACATTTATTTTACAATATGAGAATTTCATGATCAAATTAGTCTAAGGTATCAAAATATACACATGTGGAAGAAACCCTAGGTCAAATGAAAAATATTCCATGCACAACTTTGACCAATAGGTCAAAAATCATCTACAGTCAAAGACAAAGTCAACAAAATTATTTTCACAATTTTTGTGATTTTTCTACATTTTTCTATGAATTTTCTAAGGTGTTAGGTATTATTTACAATTTTTTGGAATTAATTGAAATTAATTAATTTGAATTAGAATGGCAGTTTGGTAATATTGGTGGCGGGGGCGGTAAACGCCCAGTTTGAATTTTCAAAATGCATTTCAGATCAAACAGCTTATCTTCTTCGTTCTCAACATGAAATTTCCCAGAATTTTCAACAATGGCTCAAGAACATCAAAACCACAAATCCTAACCAAAACTAGCAATCTTATATCCGTTGGAACCGTTACAACATGTAGAACATGAATCTCAACTCCAATTAACCTAAAACTTCCTAAATCGTGCGAATCGATGAACCTAGGGTTTTAGATCTAAACTTCGAGTTAAGATTTCTTACACTACAATTCACCATTCGCAATTCTAAACATATCCTCGTGATCTACGTGACATGCTCTACCACGCGCACACCATAATTCATCGAAAGATTGAGATCGAATTTTGAGAAAAACCTGCTATGGCAGTTGTAGCTCGGGACGAATTGGCGCGCGATTTGGCAAAACAGCAACAGTATTAGCTACAGGAAGGGTGATGTGAAGCTCAGTTTTGCTCGATTGTGCTCCTAGTTCTTGAATCCGCGATTCACCATGGATGGAGCTCCTTTGGACAGTCGCATATGGCACGGTTTTGGTAGCTTTCTTGCACAAACAGATGGAGTACTTGCCAATAGGAGATCAATGCAAAAAGAAGAATGCAAATTGATCAAGTTTCGAAGGAGTTTGGAAGATTTTTGTGTTTGTGAGTTCTTGAAGATTCTAGAGAGGATTTGATGATTTTGATCTCAATTTTGGTGAAATGAATAATCTGTTATGTTTATGGAGTAATTAGGCTTTTATATGTTAGCTTAATCATGATTAATCAATGTATTAACCAAATTGGCAAGATTAGCAAAATGTGCAATTTCCACTCAAATGGCCAAAACACCCTTCCTTCAAAACAGTCCATGTACCAGCTCAATTTTGGTTCACACAAGTCCAAAATGCCATATCTGATGTGTAGAAACAATTCCCACTTCCATAGGCCATGTAATTTGCAATTTCATCATGTGGTAGAAAAATGCCTAATTATGCACTTTCATTCTTCAAGCCAAAACTCAAATTATGAGGCCTAGCCATGAAATGAGGATTCAAACACATTCTAAATTCCATTCCTGAAGTGTTACAAAAAGTCCCATCTCAAAATTCCAAATATTTTGACATTTGGACAATTTTGCCCCTGATCCAATTTAACAGTCCAGTTGAAAAGTGACTTTTTGCATTGGCCCTTTTTGGAAAAATCCAATGATGCAACCTTGAAGTACATGTCAAATGGAGTTTGTGCATATAAAGAACTTGCAATTTGGACAAACCATGTGGTAGTTATGGCCTCCTGATTATGGGTCTTTTCTGAAATTCACTGAGCCATGTTTTGCAAACCACACATTGGATTTTTGAGTTCTTGGACTTTTTGGAATGGTGAGAACAAGATCTTCAACTTTCATGTTGGACAAAATTCCATTTGAAGCTAGTATCATGACTTTATCTTGAGGGGAAAAACTTTCCATTTTGGGCAGCTGAGATTACAGGTCCACTTGCCATTTTGGGAAACTGTCTGCCTGAGCTCAATTCCTTCAACCTTGGTCTTTGAAATGCCAAATGAAGTTTATATAGACATGAATGAGACATATTCAACCAATTCCAATCATCAAATCACTGATTAAATGTACAGTTGACCATAGTTGACTTTTATTGACTTTTGGTTGACTGAACAATGACTGGTGACTTCTGAGCATCCAATCTTTGGCCAAACCACTTCAAAATGATCCTTGGACCATATGAGCTTGAAAAATCAACCCTAGGGCTTTGTCTCAATGAAAATGGCACTTGCTTGCTTGATTGACTGATTCTCCTAATCAGTTTGTCCTGATTCATCAACTGAGCTTGCACTTGGGCAAATGGACAATGCAATGTTATGCAGTGGCCTATGTTATGTTATGACCTAATATGAAATGAAATGTACAAAATGGTAGGGTGCAAATTTGAGGTGCTACACCATGCAATCCTATTAGCATACATGTAGACAGTTATATTCACAGTATGGAAAAATTAAAGTGCGAAAAATAAGACTACGCTATTACATGGCTTCGGGATGGGGGTACATAATTTAAAAGGGGATATAAAATATCTAAATCTTAATTAACGAGTACAAAATTAAAAGGGCATACAAAATAATAGAACCTAATTAAACTAAAAAGAAAGAAATAATAAAAAATCCTAATTAAATCTATTACATAGAAAGTTCATGACAGATGAAATAAATAAACTAAATTTAAGAATGAATTAAGAATATTTTTAGTCTATAATAATAGAAACTTTTTTTTTATGAATTTATGGAAAAACTTAGACTAAATTGATATAAGTTTTAAAAGAAAAGAGAAAAAAAATTATAATTAGATTTTTATTATTCAAAATAGCCCATTTTAATTAATTAAGTGATATATGAAAATTTAATTAATAAACTAGATTAAATTATATCCTAGTTTAAATAAATAATATAATATATTAATTAGAACATTAATTAATGGGTTTTATTTCAATAATAGAAAAATAGTGGTGAATTAATTATAGTGGAAAGAGAGTAAACATAGTAAAAACACTGAAAAGCTACGTTGCAGTGAGGGGGGAGCTACCAACGAGCCATGTTGGTCCATTCATTATTTATTCGCCTTCATTAAAATATATATTAATTCTACATGGATTTTTCCATTTTGACACAACACCACCATGCATGTTACAGCTTTCTCTCTTACGGCAAACTACTTTATTTTTTCTCATGCTGTTTCTTTCATGTGAATATAACAAACCTGTAACTTCATCTTATATCAAACCACACACATAAAATAAGATCATATGTAATCATCATGCAATAATAAAAATAGTCATGCACAAATCAAGAAGCTTATATTATTTTACTCATGTATTAGTTCTCTTTACTGCAAGTGATAATAATAAAATAAACCTTACACATACATGTTAAAAACAACCAAGGATTTATATTATCACCATTATATCATCATCATCATTATTATGTAATAACAGCATGTGAAATAAACATAATCATGCTAGAAACAACACTCATATAATAATAATTAAATGGCAGATATAATTCTTTAATCATGCAAACATAATTTCTCCAACATGCTAGGACATATCAAGAACAGATGCATACTTGAATAAAGCAATATCAACATCCACCAAACCATGAATACATCATCTCAATATATATATTAAACCAATACTATTCATGCATGAATTAAAGAGTATTGCAAGGTAATCATGCTGGATGCAAATTCCCTAATGAACGCTTACTGGGGATTTGATTCTTCTAGCTTGCTCACTGTATGTGTGTTGTTCTTAGTCAGGCTATGAGTGCTTTATGGTTGCTTCTCTTTTCCCTGCCCGTGAATCTTCTTCCTTGCCTTGTGTATCTTCTTCTGCTGTATCTCTCCTCTTTTTCTTCCTCTTTCCTCTCGCTGCAGCCATATGAAGTATTTATAATGGTGTGGATTAGGGTTTAACCTTGCTAAATATTTGGATCACTTCCGATACTTTAGGATCTCACCATATATATTAGGAGAGTTAGCTCTAACATTTTGCACAATTAAAATTTAAATTTTTGTTATTAAATTAGAGCCAAAATTATTTTTATAAAACAAAACCATCATATGATAAATAATACTATGATTATTTATATATTTTTGGTTTGGATTTGGTCTTAAATATCTATTATTATGAATAAATATTTATACAAATATTATTATAAATAATGAATAATTTAAATGACTTTTAACAAATAAAAACTAATTTAAATTTTAGTTACATAATTGAATTAAAATTTAAACTTATTTTTATTTTTACTTTCATCATTTAAAAAAATCAAAATTATTCTTACTTATATCAACCAAAATTATTTTATAATTTATGGGCTTTTAAAAATATGTTACTCTTATAAATAAATTTTATTAAGTAAAAAACGTGAATTACTAAATAAATACTATTTATAAATAATGAATAAATGGAACATGAGTCACTAAATTATAAAAAATAGTTATTATAACTTAATGAGCTTTAACAAATAAAATTAATTTAAAATTTTAATTATACTAATGTATACAAAGTGTTTATCTCGTTTGATTTTGAAAGATGTTTAGAAAAATATAACTCGGCGATGATTCTGGTGCGAATGTATACCAAGTGGTGATTTTCTAAAAGATGTTTTGAAAAGTGTGAGGTGTGAAAAGTATTTTAAGCTGTGAGCAAGCATTTAAGAGTTATACCTAACCAAGGTCTTTATAGGTATTTCCTATCCTTAGGAGGGTAAAACTGTTCTTACTATTGAGAAGTAAGTAGTCTTATCCTTTGGATGTAAAGGGACATCGTGGGGTCGTCGATTGGTCATTGAAGGCAACATTTGTAAGGATACCTTAGCATTCAAAGAGACGGTCATCATTTAATCGTAGGCTACAACGAAGGGTCATTGAGGGACAAAGTCATATATTCGAAGGCAACGTTCGAGGGACAATCACATATTCGAAGGCAACGTTCGAGGGACTATGATTTATCTTGCAGGGACATTGACCTTTTGATCGAAGGGACTGTGACTTATCTGTTTAGGCATGATGATGATTTGATCGAAAGGGTCTTTGCTAAGGGTATCCCCACATTCGCGGGACATGACCGTAATATCGTAAGGCAACAAAGAGAGGGCTACCCTAGAGGTGCAAGTGTGGAAATGATTGGATTCAGATATATTATCTTGAATTAATTTATCTAAGCTCGATTATTTATCTTTCCATCCAATCCTATTAGCATACATGTAGACAGTTATATTCACAGTATGGAAAAATTAAAGTGCGAAAAATAAGACTACGCTATTACATGGCTTCGGGATGGGGTACATAATTTAAAAGGGGATATAAAATATCTAAATCTTAATTAACGAGTACAAAATTAAAAGGGCATACAAAATAATAGAACCTAATTAAACTAAAAAGAAAGAAATAATAAAAAATCCTAATTAAATCTATTACATAGAAAGTTCATGACAAATGAAATAAATAAACTAAATTTAAGAATGAATTAAGAATATTTTTAGTCTATAATAATAGAAACTTTTTTTTTATGAATTTATGGAAAAACTTAGACTAAATTGATAGAAATTTTAAAAGAAAAGAGAAAAAAATATAATTAATTTTTATTATTCAAAATAGCCAATTTTAATTAATTAAGTGATATATGAAAATTTAATTAATAAACTAGATTAAATTATATCCTAGTTTAAATAACTAATATAATATATTAATTGGAAAATTAATTAATGGGTTTTATATTTTAATAATAGAAAAATAGTGGTGAATTAATTATAGTGGAAAGGGAGTAATGAGGGGGGAGCTACCAACGAACCATTTTGGTCCATTCGTTATTTATTCGCCTTCATTAAAATATATATTAATTCTACATGGATTTTTCCCTTTTGACACAACACCACCATGCATGTTACAGCTTTCTCTCTTACGGGAAGCTACTTTATTTTTTCTCATGTTGTTGTTTCTTTCATGTGAATATAACAAACCTGTAACTTCATCTTATATCAAACCACACACATAAAATAAGATCATATGTAATCATCATGCAATAATAAAAATAGTCATGCACAAATCAAGAAGCTTATACTATTTTACTCATGTATTAGTTCTCTTTACTGCAAGTGATAATGATAAAACAAACCTTACACATACATGTTAAAGACAACCAAGGATTTATATTATCACCATTATATCATCATCATCATTATTATGTAATAACAGCATGTGGAATAAACATAATCATGCTAGAAACAACACTCATATAATAATAATTAAATGGCAGATATAATTCTTTAATCATGCAAACACAATTTCTCCAACATGCTATGACATATCAAGAACAGATGCATACTTGAATAAAGCAATATCAACATCCACCAAACCATGAATACATCATCTCAATATATATATTAAACCAATATTATTCATGCATGAATTAAGGAGTATTGCAAGGTAATCATGCTGGATGCAAATTCCCCAATGAACACTTACTGGGGATTTGATTCTTCTAGCTTGCTCACTGTATGTGTGTTGTTCTTAGTCAGGCTATGAGTGCTTTATGGTTGCTTCTCTTTTTCCTGTCCGTGAATCTTCTTGCTTCTGCCTTGCCTTGTGTATCTTCTTCTGCTGTATCTCTCCTCTTTTTCGTCCTCTTTCCTCTCGCTGCAGCCATATGAAGTATTTATAATGGTGTGGATTAGGGTTTAACCTTGCTAAATATTTGGATCCCTTCCTATACTTTAGGATCTCACCATATAATTTAGGAGAGTTAGCTCTAACATTTTACACAATTAAAATTTAAATTTTTGTTATTAAATTAGAGCCAAAATTATTTTTATAAAACAAAACCATCATATGATAAATAATACTATGATTATTTATATATTTTTGGTTTGGATTTGGTCTTAAATATCTATTATTATAAATAAATATTTATACAAATATTATTATAAATAATGAATAATTTAAATGACTTTTAACAAATAAAAATTAATTTAAATTTTAGTTACATAATTGAATTAAAATTTAAACCTATTTCTATTGTTACTTTCATCATTTAAAAAAATCAAAATTATTCTTACTTATATCAACCAAAATTATTTTGTAATTTATGGGCTTTTAAGAAAATGTTACTCTTATAAATAAATTTTATTAAGTAAAAAACGTGAATTACTAAATAAATAATATTTATAAATAATGAATAAATGGAACATGAGTCACTAAATTATAAAAAATAGTTATTATAACTTAATGAGCTTTAACAAATACAATTAATTTAAAATTTTAATTATACAATTAAAATTCAAATCTATTTTTATTTATCATTAAATTAAAACTATTTTATTTATATATATAAAATTTATTTATATCATACAGATAATCAAAATCATTATTATTTTTTATATCTGTATCACATAATGAATAAATTAAAATTTATAATTTATATGAGAATGTATGCTAATGAATGAATGCAAATGTGAAATGAATGTCATGCATGAATCAATTTATCATAAAAATTAACAAGCAAATTTTGGGGTATGACAGAGGGATATCAGTATGCAACGCATTAATCGTCAGTGATTCGATAAGTCACCGGTGTATATTTTAAGTACCAAATATCTTTAAGTAGAAAATACTTATTTAAAAGGCTTTATCTCACACTCTCGTGATTGTTGACTCGGACTATACTTTTAAGTTAGAATGTACGCTCTCGCTGTCCCATTTGAAGTTAAAAATACTTTTTAAAAATAAATAAGTTCTAATTGCTTTTAAAGGGCTCTCGATGTTTTTAAAACCAATGCCTAGTTTTTACTATCCAGTTAGACACTCACGCTCTCGCGATTGTCGGTTCTCACCTTAATTAATTTCCTACTCTCGTGGCAAAACCGTATTAAATAGCTTCTCACTCTCGTGACAAAGTTAATTAAATTTAAATTAAAAACCGCGGCCAGAAAGATTGTTTGAGAAAAGAAGCTTTACACCGATTATTATTAAATTCTGTCTAATTAATTTGTTTACATACCGATACCGGTAGTTTAGCCGGACATGTTAAATAATGCAAACACAGACGAGCATAAACAGATTAACAATACAACAAACATGCTTTTAATAATAATAAAGCAATAACAATAATAATTGAATAAAAACCTAGAAATTTGATTAATCGAATATGTTGAATCTTTGAAGTACTTGAGCAGTCCTCCACAGGTCGGTAGGATCTTGCTTCTTCGAAATAATTGCTTAAACTTAATTAAATAAATTTGCAATAGTTCCCTAGTGTAGGAAACTACTACTTTGGCTAAATGAAAAACGGAAAGGGAAAATCAAAGCTCTGAACGGAACGGTAAACAAATTGCGGTAAAAGAAAAATAATGTTGCTGAAGAAAAATAATAGAAAACAGAATTGTTGTGGAAAATAATGTGCAGAGAAAAATCTTGAAAGTTGGCTTCAGGGAGAAAAATGAAGCGTTCCCGTAGGCTTCCAACTTCCATCCTTTTATATTCTATTTTGGTCTTGGCAGTTGAGAGAAATAAGGGTGACTTGGTTGAGTGAGAAATTCACGGGAAAATGGGCTAAGGAGTGAGGAAAATGGACGTGTGGATCACTTCTGTTGACAAATTTAATACGCTGCTTTTGTCCTTGTGACGGTCGTGGTGGGCCTGTGACGGTCGTGACAGGGTTTGTGACGGTCGTCACATGCACATGACTTGTATTTTCTGCTTTTCTGCTGTTTTCTCTTCTGTTTCTTCTTCTTTTCCTTCCTTTTCTATAATTTTCTCATTTAAACATGAGAATTGAAATACCTGCAAAAATAACTCGAACACTTGCGGAATAATCGGAATATAGATGAAAGTGGTACGATTTTTGAGTGTAAATCAAGGCAAATATACTATGTATTTTCGCGTTATCAGACGCATGTTAGGAACATGTCTCACATCTTTCAATGTTAAGTAACAAACGGTGTTTGTTTCTAGACAAATATCTCCTTTCCCTATAATTTTGGATGTATTATCATTGCCCATCCTCACATGACCAAAATCACCTCTTGTATAAGATGAAAAGAAATCTCTTTAAGATGTTACATGGAATGATGCACCAGAATCCACGACCTAACATGTTTCTTGTGATATCAAATTAACATGACCATCATCACAAACAAAGATTACTTCATTGCCTTGAAAAATGGTAGCGGCTATGTTACTAGCATCACCATTTTCTTGTTGCTCTTTTTTGAGTTTCCTACATTCTCTCTTCATTAGACCTTTCTCATGACAGTAAAAACATTCAACGTCTTTTCTTGCCCACGATCTTCCATTGAGCTTATCTCTAGACTTGCCTCTTGACTTGCCTCTATTATTGAACTTCCTGTGGATACTTCTTCCACGATACTCTGTGACAAGCGCCTCAGATTCTGACGGCATTCCTTGTTCCTTCCATCGGGATTCTTCATTGAACATGCTATCTTTTACTATATCCAATGTTAGAACACCTTGTGGTGCCTAGTTACTCAATGAAACCACAAGTTTATCCCAATTGTCTGGTAAGGAACTTAATAATAACAAAGCTTACAATTCATCTTCAAGAATCATCTTCATATTGGTGAGTTGATTTATGAATCTTTGAAAATCACTCAAGTGTTCGGAAACACTCTGAGCTTCTCTATACTTAAGATTCACCAATCGTCGAATAGTATAGGCTTTATTATGGGCTGTCTTTCTCTCGTACAATGTTTCTAGTTTCGTCCATATTGTGTACGCAATTGTTTCTTGCGCAACATGATGGAAGACACTTTGATCTATCCATTGTTGAATTTTTCCAATATTTTTCCTATTCATTACATTCCAATCATCATCTGACTTTCCGGTTGGCTTCGTCCCTTTATCTTGCAACGGTTGATAAAAATCCTTGCAATAAAGTATGTCTTCCATTCTTGGCTTCCAAATGGAGTAATTCGAAGAGGTTAACTTAATCATCGTCGATGATCCTGTCGAGGTTGACTCGTCCATTGTTAATAATAGAAGTTAAAATGTATGGTGAGCCGAAGCTCTGATGCCACTTGTTAGGAAAGATAACACTTAAAATGCCTAATACAAGGCCAGTGGATGATTATCCCAAGATCGTACTTTTCCCACTATAATAATAATAGTAACAATGGAGTAACAATAATAACTTTGTAAAAATGAAATAGAATCCAAATGTTGTTATTACAATCTCACCAAAAATAAATGGTGGCTAAACTCTTTTGGATTTTTCTTCTCAAAAGGTTGTTTCTATGATGATGTTATTGATGTTGTAGAATATGGCTTTTATAACCAATGAAATATAGTAAATAGATGTTATAATTCAAAGAGAGTTTTTCTCCTTTACTTTCCATATATTTCCTAGAAAAACTCGTGCTACCTTTAGTTTCATAATTACTATTTTATTGGTTAACTCTCCTTAATTTTCTATCCTCCTAAAGAGGAAATCTATCATAAAGAGGGGTTAGTGAAACAAACAATCGTCATTAAATATAATAAACTCAACTGTATTTTTTGTCACTGTAATGTCCTCTTGACATGTGTCGTGGCGTAAAAAATGACCACAGACGTTTACGCGCTCAAGATAATGTCAAAGTCGTCACCGATCTTTATTTTTCTAAAAGGAAAGGGAAAATATCGATAAAACCTTTAAAAGAAAAAGAAAATTGTCGTTGTAACCAAATTCGGGTTCGAGAGTCAATTATGCAAGGGGAAGGTATTAGCATCCCTCATATCCGTTATACTCAACGGGGACCATTTACTCAGATTTGCAATAGAATTTTAGCTTTTTTTATTTATTTCTTCTGATTATTGAAAGTTAAAAGGAAAGAGAAAAGGGCCGTAAAAAGATTTTTATTAGGGTGCTTGACCAGATTGCGAGTCTTGTTCCTACGTATCCTCGGGTGCGATGAGGAATTCAAAGCTACGTAGTTCTTAGCAAAAAACATACTTTTAAATTTTTGTTATGGTTCTTGATGAGACGTTGAATCTCGCTCCTACGTATTCTCTGGTGCGATGAGGAATTCAAAGCTTCGTAGATCTGGGTCCAAAATGTTTGTGTGGTGGTCGATTTTTGCGAAGGATGCTTAGTTTTCACTTGAGCGATAAACATTGATAGCTACCCAATCATGGAAGGAAGGAAATTTGTGAGTTTCATCATAATGAACAACATAACTTGGAATCTCACAAAGTTTTGCTTTCATTGCATTCGAGCGGAAATCGTTCTTACTTCTTGCATCATCTCGACATGGACGAAGTATTTTTGTTTATGAAAAGGGTGTGACATCACGCTAAGGCGGAAAAAAAATTGATTGGTTGAAGTTTATTTTCGAGTAGACGACGAATTCTCGATTGGTCGAGCTATACGACTCGTATCCAAGCAATCGAGGAAACGAGTGGTAGACACCAAACCTTTCATTTTTCACCCAATTAATTATAAAAGGTTTAGATGTGATTAACATATTTTTGGATGGAAGACGAATACTCTAATGGTCGAGCTATACAACTCGTATCCAAGTATTCGTGGAAAAGAGTAGTAGACACCAATTGTTCCTTTTTTCTTCCGATTTATTATGAAAACGAGATCTCTCAAGATTTGATTGTGAAAGAAGTTCAAAGAATCAAGTTAAGAGTTTTAAACTGATAACGAATGCTCGAATGGTCAAACTATACAACCCGTAGCCAAGGAATAAGGGAGAAGAGTGGTAGACATCAAACCGTGTTCATTATTCATCTTATTTATTTCAAAGAAGATTTAATCGAGTTATTAAATTTTGAATAGATGGCGAATACTCGAATGGTCGAGCTATACGACTCGTATCCAAATATTTGGGAAAAAGAGTGGTAGATACCAAATTGTTCCTTTTTCGTCTGATTTATTATTAAAATAAGAACACTTAAGAGTTTTGATTATAAAAGAGGTTCAAGATGAACCGTGCTAGAAGTTTTTAAGCGGATGATGAATACTCGAATGGTCGAGCTATACGGCTCATATCCAAATATTCGAGGAAATGAGTGGTAGACACCAAACGGTTCCATTTTCATCTGATTTGTTGAAAATATATTGAAAATTTTAGGTATTTTTATTTTTATTTAGAAAATAACTCGATATGGATCGAGGTCTGATTTGCGTTAAATCGAAATTGATCAAAACATGATAAATTTGAAAATACAACTTGATGTTGAATCAAAGATTTTTAATATTGAAATATTCATTTCATTTTTTATTTATTTATTTTAATTAATTAAAACAATTAAGAAAATAAATAAAATAGAACAACAAAATAAGTCTGATGAGGGGTGTAAGTGAGTAGAGGGAGTAACGGAAATAACAAAACAAACTCATGCATGGCCAAGGCCCAAAAGTTAATTAAGAGGCCTAAGACATATGATGACGACGACATGAAAACTTTATCTCGTACCCCTACAATTGTATCCATACCCTTACAAATAATTTTTTTTGACCAAAATACCTTCATATAAATAGGGTATATTTTTCAGAACTGGAAGTTTTTTCCATTTGCGCTTAAAGACTTTCGGAAGAGAAATTTTTGCATTTTTTGACATTGTAAACCGAAACACTAAGATTAAGTCTTCCAATTCACAAATTGTATACTGGAACACTTATCCAAAGTCTTCCAGTTCGCTGCATTTTTGGGGCATTGAACCGGAAGTCTTTTAGAAAGTCTTCCGGTTTGGTTGGTTGTGTACCGGAACTCTTTCTTAAAGACTTCCGGTAGTCAACCTTGTTTTTCTACATACCGGAACTCTTCTTTGAAGTGTTCCGGTGCGTTTTTTTTAACTTTTAATTTTTTTAATTTTTAATTACTTTGTTATAATATTTTTTGTAGTGGTTCGAAGACGAGGTGCATATGGTAGGATTCCAGACCGCAATTTAGGTCGGGGCGCATCTCCATCTGCAGCAGAGTCGGCTGGATATCCATGAGGGTCGTACGATACGTCTCTTTTGGTGAAGTACGAGCATCATGTTGCTCACCATTTATGGTTAAGTGAGGAAAATAAACGGGATATATTTGAAAATGAATAATATTTGAATATTTTATATTGTATTTTCTAATATGTGTTTTAATTATTTTTAGGAAAGAGGTCCAAAGAAAGAGTTAAAGGTTGTTGGACATGGACTAAAGCTGACATCTAGGGTTCCACTAGCTCTTCCACAACAGGTGGAGAGTTGGGTATCTAGATCTGGTTTATCTTCACTTCAGAGAACTAATCTGAACAAGATAGACACAAATCTTGTGTCTGCATTTATGGAAAGATGACATCTAGAGACATCTTCATTTCACATGTCGTTTGGTGAAATGAGCATTACTTTGGATGACGTCTCATGTCTGCTTCACTTGCCCATTAGGGGTGTCTTCTGGAGTCCTCAGGATGTCACGGAAGAGGTAGCTGTTGAACTTGTTGTTGACTACTTAGGAGTGTCACAAGATGAGGCACAATCACATGTTCGTAGCTGCAGGGGTTCGTATTATAAGTTGGAGTGGTTATACGATTTATTCGTACATCATAGAGTTGCTTCCAGCTGGGCATATTAAGTCATATAAAATATTAAGTGAAATAATTAAAATATTAAGTCATACAAAATACGTACCTGAACCCAATTATTTTGGTTAACAAAACCAATGCAATAAATAGAGACATTTGGTGAATGTGAACTTGTCATAGGAAAGAAAGTCATGCACGGGTTGCCTAAACAGACAAGTACAACATTATAGCGATTCTCTATCAAGTAACCCATATCTGGTAGAGTCAACCATTTTTCAGGTGGCTGTGAACCAAAGGATTCTATCATCAAATATTCTCTCACTTCTGACAACCGATTAGAAAATAACTTGTCATACAAAGTTGACCTATCCTTGTCTATTATTTCCAACCCTAACTCTCTGCGAACCATTGATCAACCATCCTCACCATATCTATGCAATGATGCAATGTCTCTAAATCCAAAATTACCATCTGATTCAACATTAACTACATCTTCAATGTATGACCTAATATGATTAGGAAATTGAAGAGTGAACTGTGGTTGCTTCTTTGATAATTTTAACTTCTTCGAATTCTGCGATGGTTGAGATTGCCTTTGTGAAGATTGAGATGCCTTATCAACATACTCATGATACGAAGGGTCCCTATAAACATCATATTTTGCTGGTTTTTTCCCTTTCTTCTTCACTCCTCCTTTGGTTTTTAGTTTCTCGGGTGGTGGACACAATGGAGTCATTGTTGGGTATGCTAGTTCAAATACCCTAATGTGGACTCAAATGTAGCACTCGATTAATCCATGCTCCAACAAACCTATGTCTATATGGAGTCAACCATGTGTCTTTCACATAATTAATAAATCCACTATAATCAACACATGCTTGCTCAAGTTGATGCAACCGTTGACCATACTCAACCTCATCACTAGCCCAAACAACTTACATCCATAATGTGTCTATCGTCTTTTGCAGGTCATTCACCACATGTTATTTGCATTTGGCACCAACGTTTTTGTTAATGTGAAATCTACATAGCAAATTAATCGACCTGGGAAACACAATTTCAATTGCTTTTATCAAAGCAAGATCTCTATATGTCAAAATCACTTGTGGACACAAATCTTTCTTCACAAACAACTCTTTTAGTTTCTCCAATACCCAGCAAAAATTCTTTGTCTGCTCATACTACATATACGCAAATGCAACAGAAAAAGTCAACTCGGTTGATGTCATGCCAACAATTTCAAACAAAGGTTGTCTATATTTGTTTGTCTTGTAGGTGTTATCCATAACTAACACAATCGGAAAAATATTCAATAACTTAACTGAATCAGGATGGGCCCAAAATATATCTCTCACAACTTCCGAGTCATCCTTTTTTCTACTCCAATACATATAGCCTGCATCCTCAATAAGCTTAAACAAATGTTGTATCTCACTTCTAGGACCTCTTATCTCCTTTTTGTATCACACTCTTATGTTTGTATACTTGCGTAATCCGTTTGACATTCTCAGGATCTCGGTCTTGCAAGGAGAGCAATATGTGTCTAGGTGGTACATGTCTCTTTGTCAAATCAGCGACATGTTGCTTCTCATCTGTGGTCAACCTACCAATAAAGGAATGACCTTATAATCTATCAGGCAAACCATGATTATGTAACCCATATTTTACATCAATCTTCCAACCAGACCCATCTTTCGTCGGAGTCGACCTGATTTTAAACGGGCATCCACATTTCTTGGACGCACTTTGGGTTCCACTATCAGTACTCTTGTGTTTCCCACCTTTATCACAACCAAATATTAATTTGTTACTTCTCTCACTCTTCCCTGTTTCAGTATCTGAACGACTCATAATAACAGTTACTTTATTATCGATTCAAACCTCTTTAATCCATCAGTCGTTATAAACGCATCAGAAGTATCTACACATATTTGGGGAAGATTTTCTATTCCTACACAATAAAATTTCTGTAAAAAAAATCAAAAAAAAAAATTGCATACCGGAAATCTTCAAAAAAGAGTTCCGGAATATATAAAACACAAACCGGAAGACTTCTTCAAAGAGTTCCTGTACGTGTCACTTTGTTTACCGGAACTCTTTCAATAAGTATTCCGGAACGTGTCTTTTTTATTAAAGAACCGGAACTCTTTCTTGAAGTCTTCCGGTTTACTACTTGGTGTGTTCCGAATGTCTTTTGTGAAGTCTTCCGGTTTGGAAAAAATACATACCGGAAGTCTTTTTCCAGGAGTTCGGGTGCGAGGGTGAAATGTGTAATTTTTGGAAATTTCAACTGAATGGTAAAAATGAAATGGTAAATTGGTTAAAACCAGTTATGAGAAAAATTGGTATTTTTAAAAATTATAGCGGTATAAGGCTAAACGTATGGGTATGAAGTAAAATTTTCCGACGACGTCGCTAAGAGGCCAACTTATAAAAGAAATCTAAAAAATAACTAATAAAGGAAAAAGAGGAGAGGAAAAAAGAGTTTCGGTTTAAATTCTTTTTTCTAAAATTATCTTAGGCAACAGTTCAAATCGAGGCCTAAAGTAAAAAACTGTTTTCATTGCCTGCCTTAGTGAACCAGTTTTTTTGTCATGTTGGATGATATTTCCAGTTTGGCAACTCTTTTTAAACGTTGTCAAGTTCACATTTGGCAGCAGTTTTAAATTCACTGCCTATTATATTATTGCAAAATGAAAAAAAATCCCACCGAAAAACATGCTGAACAAAATTTTAGTAAAATTATAATACTAAGATTTTTAAACCAGAAATCTTTTGTCAAATATTTCGGTATATTAAAAATTAAAATCAATATCGAAACATATTTTTTTAAATTATCCGAAATAAAATAAAAAAAAAACATATCGGATAACTTATTACAAGTAATCCGGTATAAAAAAGTTATGTATCGGAACTCATTTTGAATATTATCTAGTACACAAATGTAGGGGTCTAATTTTATCAAAAATCTTGAATGAATAAATGTAAAATAATATTAGCGTAAAGTTGATATTTTTTATAAAATATAAAGATACGAAGATAAGTGCAAGTGTATGAGCTGGAAATAGAGATATTATTTGAATTATAGATAGATAAAGTCATTAATTTTGGAAGATTAGTGAAAAACAAATCGATGGAGAAAAAAAGTAAAATAAAATGAAAAAAGAAAATACAAGGACATCACATTACAATGGTTGGTAGACATTATTTAGACATGACAAAAGTTTCTTTGAAAGTTACATTAAAAGAGTTCCTTATTTTATTGATGAGCCCAACCTGGAGGAACTTCCTACCATTGAATTACCTAAGGGTGGGAGGGAAGATTGTATGTCTCGGAAGGTGAGTCCCATCTGAAGGAACTTCCTAGCGTTGATTTCACTTTTTCGTAAGGATTCTCATAAACGGTTTGATAGGAAGATTGGCCTGTTCCGTAAGATGAGCCTGACCTGGTGAATTTTCCTTGCTGGTAAGATTGGCCTGTCGCGGAAGTTGAGCCCGGCCCGGAGGGTATTCCAAACGTTGATTTCGCTTTTATGTTTGGTAATTCATCAAAGCTTGGGACGGGAGGTTTGCCTGTCCATGAAATTTTTTTAGACTTTAATTTCTCCTTTATTTGTTTAGTGCCACTTTTGATGGGAGCTAAGCCTGGCTGGAGGTATCCACCTGATTTCGAATCCATTCTTTTGTCCACATTTTTACTAAACCTTTTTGGGGCAGATGATCTTATTTTGATGGATGAAGGCTTCATGGGTTTTTTCCCCTTTCCCGGAGTTTTTTTATTCCCTCCAACCATGTTGGTAGTTTTTTTCTGCCATAATAAGAGAAACAGGATAATTGTATTTGAAGATACAGTTAACTAAATATAATGCATAAAAAACACCAATTTGTTTGGATATATGATGCATAAGAAAGAACTCTACAATTTTAGGAGAGGAATAAGTTTATAAGGATGAAAAACAATAAAGATGAAAAAGAAAACAGCAATTTGTAAGGATGAAAAACAATAAAGATGAAAAAGAAAACAGCAATTTGTTTGGAAATACATGCTAAATATTTACCAAATATTTCACAACTTTGAATCAAGCTTCACTTATTTTCCTCGCTGAAGCTGTGAGGAATTTGTTGTATGTTTGGAGGTTTTATAATGACAAGGGAGGGCTTCACAATAACGCTGATATAGGCAGGCAACTTCGTTTCTAGTCCAAAATTACACGCTATTTACTCATTGACTATAACTAATTAATATATAATTCATGCAAATATATATGTTAAATTATAATGAAAGTTGGAGAGTAGTATATTGTCTGTGTGTGATTTCATTATTCTATTTTAAGGTGACTATCTATCTAGTCTTTTTTTTTTCTTTTGGCATTTAACCCTCAATCCCAGAGGAATATGGCCAAGGTTTTTTCTAATAAGAAAAGTAATATTAAGGGAGTATAGGTGTACTCTAAACTCACCATCATAGTGAAAATTAACTATACACTTACTTGAGGACATTTTTATATTTTTAGGTGGTGTCTAACTAATATATAAGGTGCATTAAAAAATTCTCTTATTTTTTTTTGTCTTGAATTCATTTATCATCTTGTTTATATATTTTTAATAGTTTAGTCCTCTTTTTAAAAATTTCAGATTTTCGATCACTCAACATTGCTTCTCTTAGAATTTTTTTGTCCCATCCAATTTTGTATGTGATAGTGATGATTAGGATACAAATTATTTTTTAATGATGTTACGTTGATGAGTAAGATAATTTACTATTTATTTTACTTTTAAAGAAATAATTAATTATTTTTATTTTAATTAATAATTAATCATTTTTATTAAATATGAAATATTAATCGTTTGGGATATAAGGTATTGTTTCAATTCGCAAACACTAAAGAGTTAAGGAGGTATAATTCATAGTCAATCTCTTTTAGCTTAGGAGTTTGTGTTTATTTCTGATCTAAAAAGTCCTTAATCTTAACTAGGGGCAAGGTAGTGTTTTAGTTAATTTGACTATGCATTCAAAATTTAATAGAAAACATGTCATCAGAGGTTCTACCATATCTTCTTTCTTGCATATATTGTGAAGTGTTGAAGAAGTACTAACAATTGAAAAGCTCACAATGGTTATTCCTTATCAGCCCTTAACATGGTAGTCACAACTTTTTCACCAAAATAATGAAATATGTGGAAATGGTTCAAAAAATATATTAAAAAATACCCACTAAGTCGAGGGCCAAAAATGACTTAGGCCAAAGTTAGGACATCCCGATGGATTGAAACTCAAAAGAGTGGTCAAGGCAAAAATTAGGCATAAAAAAAAAGGTCATTGAAAATCTTAACAAAAGCAAAAGAACATTATCAGGCGACTGCCATGTCAAAAGAAGAAAAGCGAACACAAAAAAATAAGTGATTGTCACTTCAAGGAAATCTTATAAATTCTCGAGCCATTGTCTTCACCTCTACACAATCAAAAAAAGTTTCTTGGAAATTGAATGTGTATGTCAATTTGATTGAACATAAGACAGGATATCATCAAGGGAAATGGATGAGTTAAAATTAAAAATTTGAGTCTTATATCCTTTTGTTTCAAGAAGATGAATCAGGCAACATTACAACCTTTAACCTAATTGAAGTAATTATTTTGAAAGCATACTATATCAATATTGCATTAACCCGACTCCAAAGAAATTTGATAATCATTTGTATTGGTACCCTGCTCTTGCACCATTTTTCACATTTTGAGTGTCTAGATCAACATTATATTCTGATTCGTAATTCACACATGATCTCACCAATAACTTTGATTTTAAAATTTGCATGAGCACTGTATTCGAATTATAATTTTAAAAGAACAATTTTATCTACAAGTCAGTACTTAGCAACAATGAAGTTCCAACAATATGCAATCAGTTGAGGAAGATGATAATTTAGAAGTGGTTCCATCAGGGGCACATTGCTTCAAAAATCAGCCACGTTGGTGGCAAGACGCTTAAATAATTTGTTGATCAAAGGAAAACCCCTCAGAGAATCGGTTAAATAGGGACAAATTGATTCAAGGTTCAAAATACTAGGACAAACCATCTCAAGATCAATTTATGACAAGTTTATTCAAAACTCATATTGAGGCAAATTTCTTCTGGAACCAATAGACTAGGGGCTAGATAAGTTGCATAAATGGTGAAGCAAGCTCTCTCCATACTTCAAGCTGCTCAAGAAAGACCTATCGTACATTAGCATCTATTGAGTTCAATATGAGTGTCTGGGTATTGTGCTAGAACAATGAACTAGCAAATAAACTTTTCTCTTGACGAGAAGCTTTGTTAGAAAAGAACATTTATCAGCCTTAACTATTTCATTGCACATCACATGGCCACTGGTTGAAACAGTCAAACCACTATCATGTTTTCACACATGATGCATGCATAAACCGTGTATATATTAGCATCAAATCATGCATATCATTTCATGCATCATCACATACTCCATGCATAAAAGAAGATCTTAAATCTCATGCATAACAAACCTTGCTCAACGCGCATCTGCATTCCAAAGAACAGATGTCAACAAAATCAAAATCTATTACATTTGGCACCCACAAAGACTATTTCTTGTCTAACAAATTTATAACCTCTTGAGAATACAATGGATTTCCGGATCTCATTTGTTTCAGGCGGAGGATTTTCGGAAACCGCTCATTTTATTCTGAGGATTGCAAGAGCGCATCTCATGGTTACAAGGATTACCGTAACTCATTTTTCCATCTGAGGATTACAAGATGTTGTAATCATTTTGTTCAGAGGATTTCCATAACGCATGACACGGTAGCAAGCATTACCCTAACTTATTTTTCTATCTGAGGATTACCAGATATTGTTGTCACTTTGTTATGAGGATTGCAAGAACACGTCTAATGGTTATGAGAATTACCATAACTCATTTTCCATCTGAGGATTATCACATGTCATCATTTAGTTCTGAGGATTTCCAGAAGGCATATCATGGTTACAACGATTACCGTAACTCATTTTTCCATATAAGGATTACCAAATATCATATTTTTGTTAAGAGGATTGCCATAACGTATCCCATAGTTGTGATAAACTTGTGATCAATTGCGATATTTTAGTGGATGAAAGCAAAGGGTGGGATTGGAGTCAAGGGACAGTTCGACAAGATCAAGACACAAACATAATTGTGTTTGATGAAGACCAACATATTGAAGTTAGAACCAATCGAAACGAATAACCACCTGAGCAGAATGTTAAGAGATCAACTAAAACAAGAACTGAGTCGACAAGGCTAGCTAAATATGAGAGATTTCCAGATCAAGCAGTTGATGCAAATGATGAATTAATAGAAGAAGTAATGATGATGGTTGAAACATAACCAATCGATTTGAATCAAGCCATGAATGATTCGTATTTTTTAGCAACCATGCAAGAAGAATTCAAGGCAATCGAGAAGAACAAGACCTGAGAACTTGTCAAAAAAATAACCAAGAAGTCAATTGGTGTGAAGTGGGTTTACAAGTTGAAACTAAGGGTGAGATTGTGTGCACAAGGCAATACTGGTAGGAAGAGGTTTTCTACAAAAACCTGATATTGATTTTGACGAAGTTATACACCTGTGGCAAGGCTGGAAACCATAAGAATTATTGTGTCGACTGCAGCATACAAAGGATGGAAGATACATCAACTAGATGTAAAGTCAATGCTTCTAAATGGACCTTTGGAAGAAGTCTATATGTTAGTCAACCACCGGAATTCAAAATCAAAGTTTAGGAGTCGAAGGTATACAGATTGAGGAAGGTTATTTATGGTTTGAAGCAAGCCCCAAGGGCTTGGAATAAGACAATATATAGCTTTTTGATCGAAGCTGGTTTCTCAAAATGTGTCTTAGAACATGTTGTTGTGTATGTCAAAAATGCAAGCAGGCATAGTCGAGTCATCATATGCTTGCACGTGGATAATTTGCAAATTACAAATGCAAATGAATTAGGAATAAAAGAGGTTAAGTTGAAACTGACGCAGAAGTTTGAAATGTCCGACTTAGGAAATTTGTCATATTTCTTAGTGATGTAGTTTAAAAAGACACGAGTGAATGAGTGTTTATGCACTAGACGAAGTATGTCCAAAACATCTTGAAGAGGTTTAAGATGAGTAAGTGTATGACAAATGTTACATCATTGAAAATGGAACAAAATTTTGAAAGAAAGCAAATGATGAGTTTGTAATTGCAACAAGGTTTATATAAATTATTAAATATATTCTAATAAATATTTAATAAATTTTGTCAAATACAGATGAAGGTGTAACTAACTTCATAACTTATACAAGTTTGCAAACCACATACAAGATAAGTAATTTATAAATAATAAATAAAAAAGCATTAACACAAGTAAAAGAGCTATTATTTGAATAATAGATAGATATTGTAATCAAATTTGGAAGATTAAAATGAAAGACAAATCGATGGAGCAAAAAGTAAAATAAAATAAAAAGAAGATACAAGAACATAACATTGGCTAGCACTAGTAAAGGGATATTATTTCTCCACAATAGTTGCTAGACATTATTTAGACATGACATTAAAAGAGTTCCATATTTTATTATGGTTGGTTGGTAGTACTAATTGCAATGATTGATCATTTGGCTGATCACTATGACATTAAAAGAGTTCCTTCTTTTTTTTCCCTAGTTTTGTTTGCTGCTTTTTTTTTATGAGCCCAACCTGGAGGAACTTCCTACCGTTGAATTATCATTGGGTGGGAGGGAAGATTGATCTGTCCCGGAAGGTGAGTCCAATCTGAAGGAACTTTCTAGCCTTGATTTCATTCTATCGTAATAACTTTCATCAGGGGTTTGGTAGGAAGATTGGCTTGTCCCGTAAGATGAGCCTGACCTGGTGAATTTTCCTTGCTGTGAGGATTGGCCTGTCGCGGAAGTTGAGCCCGGACCGGAGGAATTTCCAAACATTGATATCGATTTTAAGCCTGGTAATTCACCAAAGGCTGAGATGGGAGGTATGGCTGTCAATGAAAGTTTCCTAGACTTTAAATTCTCCTTTATTTGTTTAGTGCCACTTTTGATGGAATCTAAGCCTGTCTGGAGGAACCCAATTGATTCCGCTCTCATGTCCACCTTATTGCTAAACCTTTTTGGGGGAGATGCTCTTGTTTTGACCGGCGAAGGCTTCATAGGGTTTTCCGCCAAACCCAACTTGTTTATTTTTCCCGGAGTTCTTTCATTCCACCCAACCATGTTGGCAGTTTTCTCTGCCACAATTAAGAGAAAAAGGATAATTATATTTGAACATACAGTTAACTAAATATGATGTAAAAAAGAATCCTACAATTTTAGAGGAATAACTTTATAAGGATGAAAAACAATAAAGATGAAAAGAAAGAAAAAAGCAGCAATTTGTTTGGAAATACATGCTAAATATTTACCAAATATTTCACAACTTTGAATCAAGCTTCACCTATTTTCCTCGCTTGAAGCTCTGAGGAATTTGTTGTCGGTTTAAGTGTATTTTGGAGGTTTTATAATAACAAGGGAGGGTTTCACAATAAGGCTGATATAGGCAGGCAACTTCGTTTCTAGTAGAAAATTACACGCTATTTACTTATTGACCATAATTAATTAATATATACTTCATGCAAATATATATGTTAAAATATAAGGAAAGTTGGAGAGTAGTATATTGGCTGTTTGTGATTTCATTTATTCTATTTTAAGGTGACTTTCTATCTAGTTTCTTTTTTTTCTCTTGGCATTTAAACCCAGTCTCAGAGGAATATGGCCAAGGTTTTTTTATAAGAAAATAATATTAAGGGAGTATAAGGGTATTCCAAAGAATTATGAAAATTAACTATACACCTTCTTGATGGGTTGTAGAAAACTCTCACCCAATCATGTGGAACTCAGGCTGGAAATTAAGTTTCAAAAGATACAATTGCAAATATATGTTTTGTAAAGGTTGGAAATCCACTATAATTTATGGAGAATTTCAATCAATTTTGATGAACAAGATTGTTATCACCAACATAACAACAATGAAAAGAGAAAAACAATTGAGAAAGAAAGAAAGTAAAGAACGATGAAGGAGGAGAAGAATTAAAATTCTGGAGAGTTTCTCTCTACCGACAAACTGTGGAAAACTTCTTATTCACTTTGAAACTGCAAAATACTGTGAATTACAATATTATGAATACTCTATTCACTTCATTACAAGAATAAGGGTTACTCCCTCTATTTATAAGTTTTGGTTAATTTGGACCCCAAGTCAAAACTCAAAACTATAAAAGTTCAAAATAGCTAACACTACTAAAATAGGCGTAAGTCGAAGTCATGTGTGAAGCAACATGCTTCGACACTTTGACACACTAACACAACTCAACACATTAGATGGTTCGACACTTCCTTGCTTCTGTCGAGCAACCTGCTTCGACACAAGGAATTAAAACTCAACATACCACCTAAATCATTGTGTCTAAGTTATCTATTTATTATAGCTCTTAGTCTTTTGAACACTCCGACTTGCACTCCCTTCGTTATGATGTCTGCAATCTGATTCTCAGTTCTGCATTGTTCCACATTTATCTTCCTATTTGCTACCTGCTCTCGAAAATAATGGAACCTCATTTTGATGTGCTTGCTTCGACCATGTGCTATCGGATTCTTCTCCAAATTGATAGTTGACATGTTGTCGATCTTCATGCTCCATGACTCTTTGTTGTTATCTCTTCGGCCAAATTCACCATCCACGTTCCTTGATATGCATAAAGGGAAGCAGTTATGTATTTTGCTTCGCACGACGATAATGCCACCACTGGCTCTTTTCTCGAACTACAAGCAATTGGTGCACCACCTAGCATAAACACATAGCCAGCTGTGGATTTTCGATCCTCAACATCACTACACCAACTTGATTCGGTGTATCCCACTAGTTTGTATTCTTTTCCTTCATCATAGTCTCCCAAATCAAGTCGAAGAAGAAGCACAAGATGCTGAAGATACTGAGGAAGTTGAGGAAACTATCAATGACTACTTATTGGCTAGAGATAGGACGAGAAGAGTCATCAAACCACCTCAAAGACTTGGGTATGCAGATCTCATAACTTATGCATTAATCTCTGCAAGTAAGGTTCTAGATGAAGAACCTAGAGACTATAAAGAAGTTATGGCGAGTCAAAATAAGACTGAATGGATGAAGGCCATGGATGATGAGATGAAGTCTCTTCATGATAACCACGCTTGGGAAGTGATCAAGAAACTTGTTGGATCCAGGTTAGTCAGTTGTAAGTGGATTTTCAAAGTTAATGAAGGAATCGAAGGAGTGACGTCGAAGAGATACAAGGCAAGATTGGTCGCAAGGGGTTTCACTCAAAAAGAAGGTTTCGACTTCAATGATGTGTTCTTTCCTGTTGTGAAGCACATGTCCATTTGAATAATACTTTCCATGGTGGCACAGTTCGACCTAGAACTGGAATAAATGTATGTGAAGACTGCTTTCTTGTATGGAGATCTAGATGAAACAATATTGATGATGTAACCTGAAGGTATACAGCAAAGGGAAAGGAAGATTATGTGTGCAAACCGAATAGATCTTTATATGGGCTAAAAAAATCTCCTCTACAGTGGAATAAGAGATTCGACAAGTTCATGGCACACATAGGTTTCATTAGAAGTCAGTTCGACCACTATGTTTACTTCCGATGTTGACCTAGAAACTCATTTGTTATTTTGTTCCTTTATGTGGATTATTCACTTAAATGTATTATTGTTTCAAATGACCCTTATTTTTCTATTAATTTTTTTTTACTTTTAAATTTGTCTATTACCTTGGTTATTTTTTCCAACCGAATGAAAATATCATTTACATAAAATTCTCAGAATATGATATATTTTAATTTTAAATTAATTTATTCCCTCGGTTGACCCTGATATCTGACGTGAACGTTCTTTTCCATGTATATTTTACATGGTTAGACTCTAACTTTTTATTTACCTCTTAACACTCGTTTCATCTTCATTCTCTTAAAAAATCTAGGAGATTTTTTATCTTCAGCAAAACTCCCTAAACGATGATGAAATCACTTTTTCCCTTAGTTTTTACATTTAAACGAGGGGTAAAGCACAATTGAGTTTATTATATCTAAATACTAGTGTTGCTATCGAAGTAATAAAAAATTCAAAGTAATAAACAAGTCTAGTGTTTCAGATTGATGGACAATTTACTAGCGAGTGTACTAGTGTTGTTATTGAAATAATAAAAATATATTTGTCTCCACATGCATTGCGAACTTAAAACAAGGTACGTTGTGCGATGTAAGTGAAATACTAAAAGGGACATTTTTCGGATTGTTTTAGTCGAAAATAAAAGAGAGAAGTTTTGATAACAATTATGATAAAGGAAGTCAAATCTTATTATCAGAATCTCCTATCTCTACTTGATTGATGAAATACGCGTTAACAGACATGCAATGACTACAAAGTTACACAATAGATTAACCCAACCGCTGTACCCAATCCTTTGGCATGTAGCTCACTAGCCTAATCTTTAATTCTCTGATCTCTCAAGTCAATTATACCGTTAAACTAGGCCACACAGCGCGTTAATCCATAAGTCACAATTTCTAATCATACTATCCCTTGTTAATTAGCGAATTTAACAGTTAAATTATGTCAGATAAATAGCCCTTAGGGTCAATAGTCACTACTTATCAAAATCAATCCGAATGTCGTAACAAACAAAAGGCAATGAGCATAATCAATAACTGAATAATAACAATGAGTCTGAACTGAAATTTTGGTATCAGATATGAGATGTCGAAGGTAATGTCACGACACTAATATCTGAACAATACAAACATGATAAAAGATAAAGAAAAGTAATGCAAGAGACACAAGCAATTGTTAACCCAGTTCGGTGCAAACTCACCTACGTCTCGGGGCTACCAAGCTAGGAAGGAAATCCACTAAACAAAATCAGTTCAAAGACTCTCAGTAAACAACTTCAAGTTACAGTCTTTTCACCTAATCTCTATCCGTGTGACTTCTACCTAAGAACTCTTACATATGAGATCGTACCCACTCCCCCTCAATCACAGTAGTGATATAAAACAAGAATTACAATGAAAAGAAGACACTCTTCAAAGACACATACTTGATCTTACTTAAAAGCTTCAATCAAGTAAACACACACTCATGCTTCAAAGCTTAGAGTGGATAAATTACAACTCAAAAATCAGTCCAATTCAATCATCTATGGATGAATTGGATGGCTTACAATTCACACGACCACACAAGACTAAAACCCTTATTCTCTCTCAATATTCCGTTCGTTATTTCTTATGTATAAAACCAGGTTTTCCATGTCCTTTATATAGAAGCAATTGGCTGGGCTTGGACATCATAAAACCCTAAAACTATTTTCCATTCATATCTTCTCATGATAGCTGATTATATCTCCTTGTAAAATAAGTCAATCTAGTTGTAATTAATGATTGATAGCGCGTTCAATCATCTCATCAATCATACATAGATTAGCATTAAAAACGCAATCACATAATACATAACATTCAGACTGAATGTTCTGTATACATATGTCATGACATCGGGTCTGACATCTCAGTAAAATCCTGCATAATCACATTTTAAACATCCTGCAGGTACATGTTATCTTATGTCAAGACAACACTTGTGACACCTTATGAACACTCTAGGTTTTACCAAAATTGCTGGCAACACATAGAACCAACAAACTCCCCCTTTGGCAAATTTTGGCTAAAACATATATCAGTCCATTTGTTCACAAGAGTACAATAAACACATCAGCAGTTAAGCAGCAGCAGAAGTAATAAACCACACATTTACTAGCTATAATAGCAACTAGTAAACACACATTAATCAAATATGTGCTTCTTCTCCCCCTAAGTCTGTTCAACACAAACATCTCCTTCAACACACCTGTAACATCCATTCCCCCCATCTGACATCTCCTTCAACATCACCTGTACTCCACAAAACATCATCATGTTCAGCATCAGTTGTCATCTGTTTATATCCTAGCTACTACATAGCACATATTAACTGCAGCTCTCCACATATTAATTGTAGCTCTCCTTTAGCTACTTATCCCCCTTTTTAGTCAAAATAGACCAAAGAGACCAATGAGACAAAATAAATGTCTATTAGTCCAACAGAGAATGTCACATAGAATGTTAAAACATATAGAATGTTAGAACATATTGTCAAGTGTTACAGAACCACAATTATACACAGATATAGGAGCTGAGATAAAAAGAAATCCAGAGACATCACAAAGAGAACCCAAAAGTTACATCAAGGCATCAAAACAAGACTGCCAAAAAAAACATCAAACATCAAACATCAAAGCATCCAGAACAGCACATCATTATAACAGGGGAACCATCTTCACCACAACTCAGACAGAGAAGCTAGCATCTTCATCAGCTTCAGATCCAGAACTGCCACTTGAGTTATCTTGAGATTCAGAGCTCTCACTTGAGGTGTGGGCATCTGTGTCCTTGGCTTGACCAACATTATCCATATCTCCTTACTCCAAGCTATTAATCAGAACCTCTAGAGCTTCTTTCCTAGCTTTAGCCACCCTTATCCCAGTCTCCAATTCCTTACAGGTCTCTTTCAGTTCAGCAATCAGGCCACCTTGAGAGGTTGGCTTCTTTACAGCAGATGTCATGACAATGTCATTGACATGACTACCTTCAAATAATTTGTAATGAACTGACAATTGAGGTTTTCTTCTACTAGGGATATCACTAGTGCTTAGTATTCCAGGTTGATGGCTTAGGATTATCCCATAAATTATTGAGGGAAAAGCAATGGGCAACATCACTGCATTTGTAGAAGCATGTTTGATAATTTGTTCAAACATGAATCTTCCATAATCAAAATTAAGCTTGGTTTCAATAGCAAATATGATCCTTCCAAGAGCATTAGAGATTGTAGAGATGTGGTTTGTTAGTACCCAGTTTGCTGACCCTATCTTATGCAAGATAGCATATTTCACAATTAATTTTCCAGCAGAGATATGCTTTTTGCTTGGCCACTCCTTGACCTGTCCAGCAGTTATTTTCCTACAGACCTCATTGTCTGTGGCCTCTAGTTCAACAGCACCTTATGTTCCTCTTCCAAGGAACTTATTGATCACAGTTGGAGAAAACTTCACACACTTTCCTCTAACAAACACCTTACAAAACTCTTTGTTGTTCTTGTCAGCAATGTCCTCAGGGATGTTCACCATAAACTCTTTAACAAGACCTTCAAAATATTGAGATAACCCACTAACTGTTTTCATTAAACCAGCAGACTTGATCAGGTCCATGACCTCCTTAACTTCCACAACATCCTTTCCCAGTTCTCTTTCCACAGCTACTCTCCTTTGGATTACAAATTTCCACTTGGTTGCACCATCTTCCAGATGGAAGGAAATTTTGTCCAAATGCACAGCAACAACCTTAGCAGGGGATTTTCTAACAGCTGGCTTTTTGACAGGAGAGATGTTTGGGACATCGTCTTCAACATCTTCCTCTGAATCAGAACTTTCTCTTACCTTTCTCTTCCTTACCTCCACTTTACTCCATGACTTTGAAGGGCCTACAGCAGTAGCCTTCTTACTAGTTTTGGCTGTCATCATCTCAGCCACAAACCTACCCTTCCCGGTTTTCATTCTCTTAGCAACACTTGGCTTCAAGTGATGAAGCAAGCTATCATATTTATCATCTGAGCTTTCTTCTTCCAAGTCAATCACCTTCTTACCAGAGTCATGCTTCTTAGACTGAGAAGCATCTACAGATTTCTTACAAGGCAAGGTTTGCCCTAAAGAACATAGTCCCTAAGCAGCTATATCTTTCTCAGACCTAGATGACTCATCATCTTTCTCATTGTGAAGTTCCACCTCAGGTGAGGGTTCCCTTCTAGATAGAGGAGTCGAAACTCCCTTTACTGAGTGTCCTTCATTTAGGATCCTCGTGACAAGATTTCTAATGACACGATCAGTATGATGCATGTCATCTTTAGAGGTAGGGTTATCAGAACTATTACCTTGAGTATGTCCAGCCGTGGAGGATGGACTAGGAGCGTCGCCTGGGATGACTGATAAGGGAATCACTTCCAAAATGTCTTCATGAAGAAAGTCCATAGAGGGTGTTCTAGCTTTGTACCCAGGTTTGGTGTTTTTAGAACCAAAAGATGAAGGATGTTGTGACATCTTGTTGAGCTTGTGAAATAATTTTTGTTGCCCTAGCAGAGATGGTCGATGAAGTTTGAGGAAGATGGAAGTGGTTGAGCTGAGGTTGCGTGTGAAAATGCTATAGATGGTAGTTCCAATACTAGGTAATGATTTACCATAAATGAGGCACTTTCTTTTAAGTGGGCAGACAATATTTTTATTACCTTTTCCACTCCAAATTAATTGCTATAAATTCTCATGGATACAAATTCCTAATTTCCCTCTTAAACATTCAAATTGATTAGCATCCAAAGCCTTTGTAAATATGTCACCTAATTTCATTTCAATAGTAACATGCTTCCGGGCTATGATTTTCTCTTCCACCAGTTCTCTAATAAAGTGATGACGAATATCAATGTGTTTTGTCCTGCTGTGCTGAATAGGATTCTTAGAAATATTTATAGCACTCAGGTTGTTACAGTACAATGTCATGACATCTTGCGTGACATTGTATTCAGTCAGCATCTGTTTCATCCAAACCAGTTGAGAACAACTACTTCCAGCTGCTATGTATTCAGCTTTAGCAGTGGAAAGGGACACATAATTTTGTTTCTTACTAAACCATGATATTAATTTGTTCCCCAAGAAGAAACATCCTCCTGATGTGCTTTTCCTATCATCAGCACTTCCAGCCCAGTCAGCATCACAGTATCCAGTCAGCATAGATCCAAAACCATGAGTATACAACATCCCATAGTCACTAGTGCCATTGTCATATTTTAGTATCCTCTTCACTTGGTTTATGTGACTGACTTTTGGTTCAGCTTGATATCTAGCACAAACACCTACAGCAAAAGAAATATCAAGTATGCTTGCTGTGAGTGTAGCACCTCAAATTTGCACCTATCATTATACATACATTCTCATATTAGGTCATAACATAACATGGTCCACTGCATAACATTGCATTGTCCCTTTGCCTCAAGTGCAAGCCAATCAAGAAATTAGGTCAAACTGGTCAGGAGATCAGTCAGTCAAGCAAGCAAGTGCATTTTTCATTGAGCCAAGGCCCTAGGGTTGGTCCAACATGTTCACATGACTTGGGGATCCATTTGAAGTGTTTTGGTCAAGGATTGGATGTTCAGAAGTCATCAGTCAATGCACAGTCAGCCAGAAACCCTAAAAAGTCAAACTTGGTCAACTGTGTCTGATTTTATGGTTTTGATGGTTGGATTTGGTTTGAGAGGTCTCATTCATGTCCAAATAGGCCTCATATATCATGGCAAACACCATCATGGAAGAATTTGAAGCCAGATCAGAAATTTCCAAAAATGGAAACTGGACCTGTAATTAAAACCTGCCAAAAATGGAAAGTCTTGATCCTCAAACTTACATCATGATACAAGCTTCAAATGAATTTTTGCCCAACATGAAAGTTGAAGATCTTGTTCTCCCATTTCCAAAAAGTCCAAGAACTCTCAATTCCCATGTATGGTTGGCAAGTTATGATCAATTCATTTTCAAAAATTCTTGAACTTCAAAAGGCCATATCTCTCAAACCATTTGGCCAATTTGGGTGGGGTTTTTTCCTACAAGTCACATTTGATCCCCTCTTTCCAAAAATGTGACTTTCATGTGCCAAAACATTGCCAATCAAAATGGCATTTTTGAACCTACATGGATTATTTTCAAGTGAGGTGAAAAATTGAACTTTTCAAATAATCATTCCCAACCATTTCTACCATCCAAACATGTTCTGAAATGTTATTTGTGACTTATGGAAGGTCATTTTCGTGCAGTACACACACACATTACCAACTTGCTTGAAAATGGGACAAAAGTACACTTTTTCACCAACTCTATCCCACATTTCCATGGACTTGGATTCAGTACCACAAAAACAGCAGATGTACATCATTTTTTCTGCAAAATGAAACCCCTAGCAGCTGCCAAAACACTCAGAACTCCACTCTCTCTAAAATTCCATCTTGCTTGCATTTTCCAAAATCAGTCAAAAAGCTCCAAACAACTCGAGCAAGTCATTGTTTATTCACCATCCAAGCATCATTATGGACTCTTTGCAACCATATTTTCCCAACTGGAAGCTCCTTTTCTAGTACTGTTTTCAAAGAGCACAGCCATGGCAGAGTGAGATTCAAGCGCGAGCAAGCTTCTTGGAGCCAAGATTCTTCCTCCATCCACCTTGTAGAAGCATAAAGAGCAACTGTTTCACTTCAAAACGACCAAACAACAACTGCACCACAGCTGTTCTTCAAATTTGGTAAATCCTCGACCTTAACCATTCCAAAAAACATGATATGCTTTAGTTAGATCACACCATGCTAATCATTTTGAAGTTTGAATCATGTCAAATGGTTGCCTATGCTAAAAGATATGTTGACTTGAAATCTGATGTGTGAATATGTTTAGCTTCGATTCATGATTGTTAGTGTGTTTTAAGAAAAATGGATGATGGATTCTTAATGTGTGTGGCGTGCTGGTTCTAGTGATATGTTGGATTCCAATTTCTGGGCGTTTTTGAAATTCACGATTTGGGGAAGGGGATGAGATGTACTGTACATTGAAGAACCCTAATTTGCCCAGAAAATTTTGAACGTTTTGCATGATTGTTACTGTTCCAGCGCATGAGCCAATGAAAACATTTCCTCCCCGCGTCCAAAACGGCAGCGTTTTGTTAAGTGGCCTGGATAATTACAAGTTTGCCACTCGGACCCCATGTCTCATTGAATAATGTTGTCTTTTTTACAATTATTTCACTTTGATCCATCCAACTTACAAAATTCATAACATCATCATTTGTGATCCAAATTTCATGGGAATTTTCGCATTATGTTCATTTGGATCTCTACTTTTTTATCATGATTTTTGCTGATTTTTTGGATGAGTGAATTTTAATTGGTATGAGGGTTTGTGACATGTATGCATATTTTGTACACTTTGCCAAAACATTTGTGAAATGGTGATACTTTATCCAATGGCTCCCAAATTTTTTGTGCTTAAACTAGACACACTCATGGTGATTTTGGTGTAGAGTTTGTGAATTTATCTTATCTGGATTGTGAGTTATGAATTTTTGAATTAGGGTGTGACAATTTGTGTCACACCATTGATGTCCAACTTCATGATTTTCATTACCATGCTTCTTGAACTCCAATTGATCTGATTTTTTGCATGAACCTACTCTTATATGTCTAGTTTACATGTGTATTTTCTTGGATTTATTTGTGGCGTTTCCTAATTGTTTGAGATTTTCTCCCCTGTTTAGTCATATGTTGACTTTTTGTGACACTTGTTCCCATTTCATTTGTGAAATTCTCATACTTTATTAGATGGACATGAAATTTTACATGAGATAACTAGACATCCTCATCTTGGCCATGGTTTTAGTCCCATTCATTTATCATACACCATCTCTGACTTATGATTTTTCTAAGTTGATGCATGTTTGGTTGACTTCTTTGAGCATGTTCAAAATTGCCTTGCCTTTCTGATTTTCATTGACTGCCTTCCACTTGTCCAAATGAGATGAAATTTGACATGCTTACCATGCTATGTGTTAGGATTGATCATGATTTATTTGGTGATTTTTGGAAATGTTTGAGTTGACTTTTGATGCAAGTCTTTCTGTTGACTTCTATGAGCTCTCATTTGCCATGCTTTGACTTCTATTGTTCATGAAATGATGATGATGATTGATATGAATGTGAAACCAATTGGCATTGTTTCTTGATTGTTTGAACATGATTTTGGATGCTTGCCCTTTGCTGTTTTGACTTTTTCATTCTCTTTTGACCCTAGGCTTGCCCTAGTGGTCCTGTTACTCACTTTTGAGCTCATGTTTTCAGGTTTACCAACAAATGACCAATGAGACCAATTCTTTTTGATTGAGCTTGCTTGAATATCATTGTCTAACTTGTTTGTTTTGTAGGTGGCTTGGCTCACATGCCTTGAGCCTTGTGCCTTGCACATTCACTTGCTTGTGTTGACTGTTGATATCTGTTTCATTTTGATTCAACTTTGACTTGTATACTAACTGTGCTTGACTGGTTTCAGGTACTTTAGTTGCTCAGTTCCTTGTGAACTTTTGCTTTGCTTTGCTTGTATAAGCAATTTGCATTGAGGTATACCTTTCTCATCTTCATGTAGTCTGGAAGACCTGGCCTGTTACTTGGCCAGGCAACTGTCTGAAGTCCTCCTTAAGAGGCAATGTTTGTGACTGTTTACTTTTGTCCTTGCATAGAGTCAAAGACCTCCTAAGTGAAGAGGCAATTGGCAGAACCCAAGGGATATGCAATCTATCCCCTGCTATTCTGTGTGTCATCTGCTTTGCTCACACCACTGTGTTGATGCATTGCAGATACAAACCCAAGATCTTGTACAATTGTACAGTTGAGTCAGTATCAAATGTGTAGAAGGGTTCCCACTTTCTGAACCCACACATTCTTGTCTTAAGCTCTCCCAGGCCAGGGATAAGAGCTGTGAAGTCTCATCTTCACTCACCTTTCATCTGCTTCACCTTAGCCCCTCAATGGCAAGGTTAAGAGCACATCTACCCAGTTCCAGAGGTTTGTTTGTTGAGGTTGATATGACCCCTCGACTAAAACCTAACCCTTGTTGAGCCCTTGCTTGTGTATAGTGTGTGCTACCTGTGCTTGTATGTTTGTTTGACTTGCTTCCTGTGCAAGTTAGGGTTAGTTTAGACTTGCTTCCTGTGCAAGTTAGGTTTTTGTTTGGCTTGCTCCCTGTGCAAGTTAAATGTGTGTGTGGCTTGCTCCCTGTGCAAGTCATGATTAGGATAGGCTGGCTCCCTGTGCCAGTTAGCTAGAAACCTTAACTTAGGGATGATTTTGCATGATAACATCTAGGCTCGAGTCGTAGTCTCCCTAGTTGTGTCTCCCTCTGTTATCTGGTTAGGCTAGTCCTTTTTCCCTCCGTAGGGGAACTACGTCGCCCTGATCCTCATACCAGATGAGGTACGTAGGCAGGAGATGAGCTGATCTCTCCGGGCGCCTGTGTCTTTGTTTTGTCTTGTTGTGTGCTTGGAAGCTGATGTAAGCCCATCGAGTGGCATTTGGGTTCCAGTGTGGGTTTGTTGGTTCGGATGCTGATGTAAGTCCAGTGATTGGCATTCAGGCTCCACGTTTGCCTCTTTGGGTGTGTTTCGGTTCGGATGCTGATGTAAGTCCAGTGATTGGCATTCAGGCTCCACGTTTGCCTTTTTGTGTGTGTTTTGGTTCGGATGCTGATGTAAGTCCAGTGATTGGCATTCAGGCTCCACGTTTGCCTTTGCCTTGTTTGTTTGTGTGCGTGTCAGCCGAGCTACGAATGCTCTGATTCTCCTTCGTCCAAGGAGATACGTATGCATAGGATGCGACATCCTAGCGAGCATGTGTCGTTTCCCCAGTCCGAACTACTTCGACTCTGATGTCTATGCCTGATAGACTAAGTAGGCCCAGGATGCGATATCCTGCCGAGTCAGTTTCAGTCAGTTTCTTTTGTCTCTTTCAGCCAGTGTGTGTGTGTGAGCAGTGTTTTAGCAACCATTTCCCTTCCTTTTGTGCGTGGATCCCGTCGAGTACGACGGATGCGTAGGGGTGCTAATACCTTCCCTTCGCATAACCGACTCCCGAACCCATCCTCTTTGGTCGCGAGACCATGTTCTTTCCAGGTTTACTCTGAGCGTTTCCTTTCCCTCTTTTGGGATAAATAACGCACGGTGGCGGCTCTGTTGTTCTTGTTTCCCGCCGGTTTTTCGCGTGATGCGACAGCTGGCGACTCTGCTGGGGATATAGAGAAGTTGACCTGTGCTGGTCCATCTTCCCTAAGCGAGTCGCTCCTAGCACTCTCTAGGTTAGGGTTTGGTTGCTTTGTGCTGTGTTTATTTATTGCATTCATTGTTTATATGTTTGCATTCATTGTCTTTTGTTTGCATTTATGTTTGCATTATGTTTGCATTCATATTCATTATTCATTCTGCCTGGTTGGTTGTCTGTTTCTCTCTGTTGGGGTGGGAGTTACATGAGGTAAAAGGCCCAATACCCAGGCCATGAGTGAAATCTAGGATACTTAGGAATAGAGTGATTCATGGGAAGCGGGTGGTATTGCGCCACTTAGCGGAACATTGATATCACGAGCAGTTCAGACCCTGGTGGGATATTATCGTTACATACTTCGGGTGTGTATATGATGATGTTCTGCGAAAGGTTATTTATGCTGCGTTTCTCTCGACCTTACCCTGGCCTAGATGACACCCGTGAGTGGGGAGGGAATGATCATTATTACAGGTACAGTTGGTGACTTGTTGGTGACTTGTTGGTGACTTGTGATCCTGTTGGTGACTATTGGTTCAGAATTTTGGGGTCTCAGATGACTTTGGGTTTCAGATGAATTTGTGGTTCCGAGTTCAAGCCGAAGCTTTGATCCTGTGTTCTGAGAGACACAGCCAACCAGTCGTGTCTGCATCATTTGCATCATAGCATATTTATTTTTCAAAAGAAACGCAAAAAAAAAAGATACAAAAAAAAAAAGAAAAAAAAGAAAAAAAAACTAATCCCTGCATGCATATCATTTCTCAGGTACATTCCAGAGCTTGTTCACTGATAGAGATGGCAACAGTCCCAGAGTTGAAGCGGAAGACTTGTTCCTACAGCTTTCACCGTGAACCTTTGACGTCTCTGATTGAGTTGAGCAACCTTATGACCAGTGGTAACCAGAAGGGGTTTGTTGACCAGTATGGAGATATTCTGACACTGTTGAAGATGGTAGTCGATCCGGTGCCGTTGCAGACTCTTCTACAGTTCTACGACCCAGAGCTTCATTGTTTCACCTTTCAAGATTATCAGTTGGCGCCTACTCTTGAGGAGTACTCCATTCTGCTGAGTGTCCCGGTCCGGTATCAGGTTCCTTTCTTGGATGTGCCCAAGGAGGTTGATTTCAGAGTTGTTGCCAGAGCTCTCCATTTGGGTATCAAGGAAGTCAGTGATAGTTGGAAGTCCAGTGGGGATGTTGTAGGATTGCCTTTGAAGTTTCTGTTGAGGGTAGCTAGAGAAGAAGCAGAGAAGGGAAGTTGGGAAGCCTTTCATGCTCAGTTGGCCGTCATGATCTATGGGATCGTCCTGTTTCCGAGTATGCCCAATTTTGTTGACTATGCTGCAGTCAGTATTTTCATTGGAGGAAATCCAGTTCCTACTCTGTTAGCTGACACTTACTATGCTATTCACAGTAGGCATGGTAAGGGTGGGGCTATCAGGTGTTGTCTCCCGCTTTTGCTCAGATGGTTCTTGTCTCTTCTGCCAGTCAGTGGACCTTTTGTGGATGCTCAGAGCACGCATAAATGGACTCGGAGGGTTATGTCTCTTACTTCTATGATATCAGATGGCAATCTTACCGGATGGATGTGCGTAACGTCATTATGAGCTGTGGAGGATTCCGTAATGTGCCACTCATAGGGACTAGGGGTTGCATCAATTACAACCCGGTTCTTTCTCTTCGCCAGTTGGGGTTTGTGATGAAGGGAAGACCACTTGAGGCTGAGGTAGCTGAAAGTGTGTATTTTGAGAAGCAGAGTGACCCGGATAGATTGGAGCAGATAGGAAGAGCTTGGAAGTCTATTGGTGTGAAGGATGGATCTGTCTTAGGGAAGAAGTTTGCCGTTGCTATGCCTGATTACACTGATTGGGTCAAGGAGAGAGTAGAAACTTTGTTGTTACCCTACGATAGGATGGAGCCGTTGCAGGAGCAACCACCTTTGATCCTTGCTGAGAGTGTGCCTGCGGAGCACTACAAGCAAGCCCTGATGGAGAATCGCCGTTTGAGAGGGAAGGAGCAAGATACCCAGATGGAGCTGTACAAAGCCAAAGCTGATAGGTTGAACTTGGCTCATCAACTCAGAGGAGTGCGAGAAGAAGATGCTAGCAGACTGAGAAGCAAGAAGAGATCCTACGAGGAGTGGAGAGCATGTTAGATGCAGAACACCGGGAGTGCTTGAGGCTGCAGAGAGTTGAGGCCAGCTATCAGAAGAAGATCAGAGACTTGGAGAAGCAACTCAGAGATAAAGACATCCAGTTGAAGAAGGAAGTAGACTTGAGACAGGCATCAGAGAACCACCTTGGAGGAGAAGTGGTAGAGCTTAGACGACAACTGAAGGAGAAGATCACTCTTTTGCCAGAATGTTCAGAATGTGACCTGTTGATAGACCAGTGTCAGTACTTGAAGACTCTCATTCCGGGAGGCCGTTTGTCTTAGCTTGTATCTTTGATATGTATGTTGAGAATCACCTCCAGGCTTGTTGGATGGGATTCATTGTTGTACTCCGATTGTTTGGATTTTCTTTGTCGACTTTGTTGTATGATCCTGTTACTCATATAGATGAGGTTGTTGGTTTCACCTTGTACTCATCACTCTTGTGTATGTTGTTTTTGTGCTTCTATGTTGTTCTTGCTGCAGGTTGCCATCTTTTGAGGATGACTCAGGCTCTTTGAATGCCTGAGAAATGAACATATCATGTGCATCATACGCATCATTAGCACCATACTCATATCATTTTGCATAACAGGTGTTCTTGGTCGTGACTTCTCACTCTTGGTTCCTGTTCAGGCAGGATAGCTGATCAACGTCCGCACCGCTACTCAACAAGACTGAATCAACAGAGAGGTATGGATCAAGTTCAAGCTGAGTTGGCTGAGATGAAGGCTAACATGGCCCAGTTTATGAATATGATGCAAGGGGTTGCACAAGGTCAAGAAGAACTTCGAGCCATGGTTCAGAGACAAGAGGCTGCAATTCCACCGGTCAACCATGCTCCGCCAGAGGGAGGCCCGGTCAATGATAATAATGTTGCTGCTGCTGTACCCATCAACAACTATGCTGTAGGTGATGAGTTGGGGGGTATTCGAATCAACGGTCAACCTATTGCTCCAGATGCCGCTAATGCCAGAGCAGTCCGTGCCCCGGCCCGTAATCCTGTTCCGATTGTTGACAGACAAGAGGATATGTTCACTCTGCTCAGTGAAGACGAAGACGTTCTGGGAAGGGTTGATGAGAGGGATCGTAAAGTTGATGCCCTTGCTGAGAAAATAGAGCTATGGAATGTCAGAATTCTCTCGGTTTTGATGTTACCAATATGGGGTTGGTGGAAGGTTTGAGAATCCCTTACAAGTTCAAAGCACCGTCCTTCGATAAATACAACGGTACTTCTTGCCCTCGCACCCATGTGCAGGCTTATTATCGAAAAATCTCTGCGTATACCGATGATGAAAAGATGTGGATGTATTTTTTCCAAGATAGTCTATCTGGGGCTTCTTTGGACTGGTACATGGAATTGAAGAGAGATTCGATCCGATGCTGGAGGGATCTGGGTGAGGCCTTCTTGAGGCAATATAAACATAACATGGACATGGCACCGAGCCGGACTCAGCTGCAGAGTCTTTGTCAGAAATCCAAGAGAGCTTCAAGGAGTACGCCCAGAGGTGGCGTGAACTGGCTGCTAGAGTTCAACCCCCTATGCTGGAGAGGGAGTTGACAGATATGTTTATCGGTACTCTTCAGGGTGTGTTTATGGACCGGATGGGGAGCTGCCCATTCGGTAGTTTTTCTGATGTTGTCATTTGTGGAGAGAGGACTGAGAGCTTGATTAAAACTGGGAAGATCCAAGATGCTGGTTCCTCTTCTTCTAAGAAGCCGTTTGCTGGGGCACCTCGTCGAAGAGAGGGTGAAACTAATGCTGTTCAACACCGCAGAGATCAGAACAGAAGTGAATACCGTCAAGCTGCTGCAGTAACCATTCCGGCACCTCAACCTCGTCAACAACAACAACAAAGAGTTCAACAACCGCAACAACAACAACAGCAACGTCCGTATCAGCCCAGACAAAGGATGCCTGATCGACGTTTTGATTCGCTACCCATGTCGTACGCCGAACTGCTGCCCGAACTACTCAGGTTGGGGATGGTTGAGTTGCGTACAATGGCTCCGCCTACAGTATTGCCTCCTGGGTACGACGCCAACGTCCGTTGTGACTTTCACTCTGGGGCACCAGGGCATCATACTGAGAAGTGTCGGGCTCTCCAGCACAAGGTCCAAGATTTGATCGATGCCAAGGCGATCAACTTCGCTCCAGTGCCTAACGTCGTAAACAACCCTATGCCTCAGCATGGTGGGCATAGAGTGAACAATATTGAGGGGAAAGAAGCTGAAGATCTGGTTGTTAATGTTGATGATGTTCAGACTTCTCTGCTAGTTGTGAAGGGCCGTCTGCTGAATGGGGGTGTCTACTCGGGCTGTGATGAGGATTGTTTGGGCTGTGCAGAATCTGAGAATGGTTGCGACCAGTTAAGGGCCGGTATCCAGGGTATGATGGATGAGGGTTGTTTGCAATTCAGTAGGGCTGTAAAAGATCGTGGAACAGTGTCAACTATCACCATTTACTTTAAACCGTCTGAAGGACGTGGACAAAGGGTCGTTAGTGCACCTGCAACAAATGGTACCCCAGTTACCATTTCCGTGCCTGTAACCATCAGTGCTCCAACTACTATCGTTGCGTCTGGAAGAAGGGCTGTTGAGAATAGTAGAGCCGTGCCGTGGAAGTATGATAATGCTTACCGCAGTAACAGAAGGGCTGAAAGTCAGACGAGACCAGTGAATAAGTTCCTGCAACTGTTGGTCCGGCTGTGGATAATGTAGGGGGTCCAGGAGGTTTTACCAGAAGCGGTCGTCTGTTCGCACCGCAGCCTTTGAGGGACAATAATGCTGAGGCTCTCGCCAAAGCAAAGGGTAAGCAAGCTGTGGTTGAGGAAGAACCTGTCCAGAAGGAAGCGCCCGAGGGGACATTTGAGAAGGACGTGGAGGAGTTTATGAAGATAATCAAGAAGAGTGACTACAAGATTGTAGATCAGTTGAATCAAACTCCGTCCAAGATTTCTATACTTTCACTGTTGTTGTGCTCTGAGGCACACCGTAATGCCTTGCTGAAGATGTTGAATCTGGCTTACGTGCCTCAGGAGATTTCTGTCAATCAACTGGAGGGTGTGATGGCCAATGTGAGCACCAGGCATGGTGTAGGATTCACCAACCTGGACTTACCGCCTGAAGGGCGAAACCATAACAAAGCCTTGCACATCACCATGGAGTGCAAGGGGGCAGTGTTGTCTCACGTATTGGTAGACACCGGGTCGTCGCTGAATGTGCTGCCTAAGCAGATTCTGAAGAAGATTGATGTGGAAGGGTTTGTGCTTACTCCCAGTGACCTGATCGTTCGTGCTTTCGACGGATCCAAACGTTCTGTGTGTGGGGAAGTTACCTTGCCTGTGAAGATAGGTCCTGAGGTATTCGATATCATCTTCTATGTTATGGACATCCAGCCCGCCTATAGTTGTTTATTGGGGCGTCCATGGATTCATGCAGCAGGGGCAGTCTCGTCGACTCTCCATCAAAAACTCAAGTATGTCTGGAACGGTCAGATTGTGACTGTGTGCGGTGAAGAAGAGATTCTGGTGAGTCATCTATCCTCGTTCAAATATGTTGAGGTGGATGGCGAGATCCACGAAACCTTATGCCAGGCGTTTGAGACTGTGGCTCTTGAGAAAGTGGCGTACGCTGAGCAGAGGAAGCCAGGTGCTTCAATTACTTCTTACAAGCAGGCTAAGGAGGTTGTTGATTCTGGCAAAGCTGAAGGCTGGGGCAAGATGGTGGACTTGCCTGTCAAAGAAGACAAATTTGGCGTTGGTTACGAGCCTCTCCAAGCAGAGCAGAATGGTCAAGCGGGTCCGAGTACCTTTACCAGCGCTGGGCTGATGAATCATGGCGACGTCTCTGCAACCGGTAGTGAAGACTGTGACAGTGATTGTGATTGGACAACTGGGTTCGCCCGTGTGCACCAGGGGGTCTATCAACAACTGGACGGCTGAAGAAGTGGTTCAAGTTACTCTTCTGACAGAGTAATTTTCTGTTGTTTTTTCATTTTGCATGAAAATCCTACGATCTGCCCAAGGCGTAGTGATTCATTGTAGGGCCTCATCATGTTTTAATGATTATCATTAATGAAGGACATTTTTTGAAATCAAACTTTGTGATCCCTGTCTTTCTATTTTTTGTTTTCATCTTTTTTCAAAAAATAAAAATGGCAATGTTTTTGTTTTTTGTGACTTTATTGAACTCTTTTTCTAAAACAAAGCATTAAACATGCAGAAGCGATCTTATGGCATTCACTATGAACAGTTCTGTTATGGCTCAGTATGATTTCGACAATCCCATCTACCAAGCTGAAGAGGAGAGTGAGGAAGACTGTGAACTCCCTGCAGAATTGGTCAGATTGCTGAAGCAGGAGGAAAGGGTCATCCAACCTCATCAGGAGGAGTTGGAGGTTGTTAATTTGGGTACTGAGGACGCCAAAAGAGAAATCAAGATTGGGGCTGCTTTAGAGGACTCTGTCAAGAGGAGGCTGATTGAGATGCTGAGAGAATATGTGGAGATATTCGCCTGGTCATATCAAGATATGCCTGGGTTAGATACAGACATTGTGGTGCATCGATTACCTCTTAGAGAAGGATGTCCTTCGGTCAAGCAGAAGCTTCGTAGAACGAGTCCTGACATGGCAACTAAGATCAAGGAAGAGGTTCAGAAGCAGTGGGATGCAGGTTTTTTGGCTGTTACAAGTTATCCCCCATGGGTGGCCAACATCGTTCCTGTGCCGAAGAAGGATGGTAAAGTCAGAATGTGTGTCGATTACCGGGATTTGAATAGAGCGAGTCCGAAAGATGATTTCCCATTACCTCACATTGATGTATTGGTTGATAATACGGCTCAATCCTCGGTATTCTCTTTCATGGATGGTTTCTCTGGATATAATCAGATCAAGATGGCGCCAGAGGACATGGAAAAGACGACATTCATTACACCTTGGGGCACGTTCTGCTATAAGGTGATGCCATTTGGGCTAAAGAATGCTGGTGCTACCTATCAGAGGGCAATGACGACTCTTTTTCATGACATGATGCACAAAGAAATTGAAGTGTACGTAGATGATATGATTGCGAAGTCGCAGACAGAAGAGGAGCACCTGGTTAATTTGCAGAAGCTGTTTGACCGGTTGAGAAAGTTCAAGCTGAGGTTGAATCCGAACAAGTGTACGTTTGGGGTGAGATCAGGGAAGCTTTTAGGCTTCATTGTCAGTGAGAAAGGGATTGAGGTTGATCCAGCAAAAGTCAAAGCTATTCAAGAGATGCCTGAACCGAAAACGGAGAAGCAAGTCCGTGGGTTTTTAGGGAGATTGAACTACATTGCAAGGTTCATATCTCACCTAACTGCCACGTGTGAACCAATTTTCAAACTGCTCAGAAAGAATCAGGCGATCAAGTGGAATGATGACTGTCAGAAAGCTTTTGACAAGATAAAGGAGTATTTACAGAAACCTCCAATCTTATACCTCCAGTTCCAGGGAGACCTCTGATAATGTACCTGTCAGTGACTGAGAACTCGATGGGGTGTGTATTGGGACAGCATGACGAGTCTGGTCGAAAAGAGCATGCCATATACTACCTTAGCAAAAAGTTTACCGACTGTGAAACAAGATATTCACTGCTCGAGAAAACTTGCTGTGCTTTGGCCTGGGCTGCTCGCCGACTGAGGCAGTATATGTTGAACCATACTACCTTATTGATTTCTAAGATGGATCCAGTGAAGTACATCTTTGAGAAACCGGCTCTCACCGGACGCGTTGCTCGTTGGCAGATGATTCTAACAGAATATGATATTCAGTACACGTCACAAAAGGCCATCAAAGGTAGTATTCTGTCAGACTACCTCGCCGAGCAACCGATTGAAGATTATCAGCCTATGATGTTTGAATTCCCTGATGAAGACATCATGTATCTTAAGATGAAAGATTGCGAAGAGCCTCTTGTCGAGGAAGGACCGGATCCGGATGACAAATGGACACTGATGTTTGATGGGGCTGTGAATATGAACGGTAACGGTGTTGGGGCAGTATTGATCAATCCTAAAGGTGCTCATATACCTTTTTCTGCCAGATTGACGTTTGACGTCACCAACAACGAAGCTGAGTATGAGGCTTGTATCATGGGGATAGAAGAAGCCATTGATCTGAGGATCAAAACTCTTGATATATTTGGAGATTCCGCTCTAGTGGTCAATCAAGTCAATGGAGATTGGAATACGAATCAGCCGCATTTGATTCCGTATAGAGATTACACCAGAAGAATACTGACGTTCTTCAAGAAGGTGAAGTTGTATCATGTCCCCCGGGATGAGAATCAAATGGCTGATGCTTTGGCAACTTTGTCGTCTATGATCAAAGTTCATTGGTGGAATCATGTGCCACATGTTGCGGTGAATCGACTCGAGAGGCCTGCGTATGTGTTTGCAGCCGAGTCTGTTGTGATTGATGAGAAGCCGTGGTATTATGACATCAAGAACTTCCTCAAGACTCAGGAGTATCCTGAAGGTGCGTCGAAGAATGACAAGAAAACCCTGAGAAGGCTAGCTGGAAGCTTCTATTTGAATCAGGATGATGTGTTGTATAAGAGAAACTTTGACATGGTCTTGCTCAGATGCGTGGACAGACCCGAGGCGGACATGTTAATGCAGGAAGTTCATGAAGGTTCCTTCGGTACTCATGCCGGCGGACATGCAATGGCTAAGAAATTGTTGAGAGCGGGTTATTACTGGATGACTATGGAATCCGATTGTTTCAAGTATGCTCGGAAGTGCCATAAGTGTCAAATCTATGCTGATAAGGTGCATGTACCACCAAGCCCTCTGAATGTCATGAATTCGCCTTGGCCGTTTGCCATGTGGGGCATTGATATGATTGGGAAGATTGAGCCTACTGCTTCGAATGGACATCGCTTCATCTTGGTTGCGATTGACTATTTCACCAAATGGGTGGAAGCAGCTTCCTATGCTAACGTTACCAAACAAGTGGTTACCCGGTTCATCAAGAAGAAATCATCTGTCGTTATGGAGTTCCTGAGAGAATCATCACTGACAATGGTTCGAATCTCAATAACAAGATGATGAAAGAGCTTTGTAAAGATTTCAAGATTGAACATCACAATTCTTCTCCTTACAGACCGAAGATGAATGGTGCTGTAGAAGCGGCAAACAAGAATATCAAGAAGATTGTGCAGAAGATGGTCGTTACGTACAAGGATTGGCATGAGATGCTGCCTTTCGCTTTGCATGGGTACCGTACCTCAGTACGTACGTCGACCGGGGCAACCCCTTACTCCCTTGTGTATGGTATGGAAGCTGTCCTACCTGTTGAAGTGGAGATTCCTTCTCTGAGAGTTTTATTGGATGTCAAGCTGGACGAAGCCGAGTGGATTCGAACAAGGTTTAACGAGTTGAGCCTTATCGAGGAGAGACGGCTAGCAGCTGTATGTCATGGACAGTTGTATCAGAGAAGGATGAAGCGAGCCTTTGATCAGAAAGTGCGTCCTCGAAGCTATCAGATCGGTGATCTAGTTTTGAAGAGGATCCTCCCTCCCGGTGCAGATAACAGGGGCAAGTGGACTCCTAATTATGAAGGTCCATATGTTGTGAAAAAGGTCTTCTCCGGTGGAGCCTTGATGCTTACAACTATGGATGGTGAAGATTTTCCGTCTCCTGTTAACTCAGATGTAGTCAAAAAATACTTCGCATAAATTGACCCGCTGGACAAAAAGAAAAAGAGTCCAGGCAAAAAAGGGCATCCCGGCGAACCAAAAACAGAAAGAAAAGGTTCGGGCAAAAATTAGGGATAAAATGAAAAGAATTTGTACACCCGGTAAGTCGAAAACCCGCAAGGGCGGCTTAGGCAAAAATGGGTATCCCGGTGGATTGAAAACCCGAAAGGGCGATCCAGCCAAAAGAGGGATTAAAGCGAAGACTACAGTCTGAGTTGTCTGTACTTCATCAAGCTTTGTCGTCTGCCATCTCGAAAGATGTGATCCGTCCAGTCATTCTTCTCAGAAAGCAAGGAGTTGGGAGGAAAACTGATGATCTGTGAGTTATAACAGAATTGGGAAATAGTGGATGCCGTGTTCACGTTGCCATTAGGATAGATTTTTCCTTTTTGCGCAATTACCTCTTTCTAGGAATTGCTTCCCAATGTATTTGCCTTTTCAGGCACATTTTCAATCAATAAAAGTCGTTATTCAGATAAATGGCTCTTTTGTTTTTATTTTTACTGTTTTGTTTGCAAAAATGTCCGAATTTTTGATAAGCATTGCATATAAAAACATGAAGGCTAAACAATAGCTTGCAGGATGATGAAACATTTGAAAATCATTTTGAATGTTGAGGACACTTGAGCGTATCTTGTCCATGTATCCCCTGGGGGCATTTTGTTGTGCTGTTTTTCAGGATTGGCATCTGTGAGGACGTTTCCTCAGCAGATATTTTCCCCAAGCAAGTTTGGAAGCTATCAGAGCTATGTTCCCCTGCGGAGACGTCTGTGGATAGTGCCTTCTATTCCCCAACAGATCTAAGGATTGCCTATCCCCAGCAGGCCTGTATTTGCCGATTTCCTCCCGAGTGAGGCAGGTTCATTGAAATTTATCTCCAGCATTTATCCTATCTGTGGACTGAAGGATATCCCCAGCGGAGTTTACCTTTCCCCAGCAGCAGTGCTATTCTCCAACATGAGTGAGAAGTCGTTGCTCTCCCTGCAGAGTCTCCCCGCAGAGTTGGAGTACCCGATCAGTTTTGGCTCCCCAGTCGGAGTTTTTCATCATTTTTGCATTTTTGCATTTTAGTGATCATTGCATCCTCAAACTGCGTAGCATTCCCATTCAATATGGAGCATTACGCCATAGAAAAATTCAAACATATGCATTCATGTGTTAACCTCACCAGACCGTATCCCCGGCAGAGGCGGATCATTTCATTCAACATCAGCACAGCAAGTCTGCTACAGTTGCTTTGACAGTATTCAGAATTGATATCCCCACAAAGGTTTATGACCTCACCCGTTGGTGACAGAAAGTTTGTTTCTCCCCAGTGAGACCCCCAGCAAGTGGTCAACCTTGCCTTGACATATCTAAGATGTCGTTCTTGTGATACCGGTAAGTGTCATACTAGCACCCGCGTGTGTTTCTTTGTTTGGTGTCGGTAAACACCATTGTTTCGGTGTCTGTAAACATCGGGTATTCTCCCCAGTCATCAGTAAATGTCTGGTCATCATTTTTGGTGTCGGTAAACACCATTGTTTCGGTGTCTGTAAACATCGGGTATTCTCTCCCCAGTCATCGGTAAATGTCTGGTCATCATTTTGGTGTCGGTAAACACCATTGTTTCGGTGTCTGTAAACATCGGGTTTTCTCCCCAGTCATCGGTAAATGTCTGGTCATTTTTTGATGTCGGTAAACATCATCTTTCGATGTCGGTAAACATCGAGTCTTTTCTGCAGTCATCGGTAAATGTCTGATAATCCCCAGCTAGAGATCCCCAGTAGAGTCATCGGTAAATGTCCTATCTGGTTTCCAGTTGCAAATATTTGTTTTTTCCTTAGTGAAGTGTTCCCCAGTCATCGGTAAATGTCTGGTCGTTTTTGGATGTCGGTAAACATCATCTTTCGATGTCGGTAAACGTCGAGTCTCATCCCAGTCATCGGTAAATGTCTGGTCATGCTTTGTTTCCTTGTTGATAAAATCAAGATCCCCAGAAGTCGTCGGTAAACGTCTTGTCTGATTACACCACAAAGATTTTGTTCCTCCTCAAGTGGAGACGCCATCGATAAATGGCCCTGTATGCTTCGATATCGGTAAATATTGAATGCCCAGTTTTATCCGCCATCGGTAAATGGCCCCGTTTTCTTCGATATCGGTAAATATCAGATCCCCAGTTGCAGTAGCCATCGGTAAATGGTCGAGTTGAAGTTGATATCGGTAAATGTCAAGTTTCTTTGAAGCCGCCATCGGTAAATGGTTTTGCTTCCTTTTACATCAGAATTGTTTCCCAACAGCCATCGGTAAATGGTCTCGCTGAAGTTGATATCGGTAAATATCAAGTTTCCAATTTCTAACCATCGGTAAATGGTTTCGCCTTTCTGAAGTTGTCAATTGCAGGCGTCATCGGTAAATGACGTGGTTCTCCTTGTATCATATCCAGCAGAGTGCAAATTTCTACGGTTCTTTGGTATTCAGTCCCTGTTTACCCTGAAAGTCTGACAGCCGTTGCTATCATCCATTCGGGTTCCCAGCTGATTGAATAGGGGAAGCTGTAGCACCTCAAATTTGCACCTATCATTATACATACATTCTCATATTAGGTCATAACATAACATGGTCCACTGCATAACATTGCATTGTCCCTTTGCCTCAAGTGCAAGCCAATCAAGAAATTAGGTCAAACTGGTCAGGAGATCAGTCAGTCAAGCCAGCAAGTGCATTTTTCATTGAGCCAAGGCCCTAGGGTTGGTCCAACATGTTCAAATGACTTGGGGATCCATTTGAAGTGTTTTGGTCAAGGATTGGATGTTCAGAAGTCATCAGTCAATGCACAGTCAGCCAGAAACCCTAAAAAGTCAAACTTGGTCAACTGTGTCTGATTTTATGGTTTTGACGGTTGGATTTGGTTTGAGAGGTCTCATTCATGTCCAAATAGGCCTCATATATCATAGAAAACACCATCATGGAAGAATTTGAAGCCAGATCAGAAATTTCCAAAAATGGAAACTGGACCTGTAATTAAAACCTGCCAAAAATGGAAAGTCTTGATCCTCAAACTTACATCATGATACAAGCTTCAAATGAATTTTTTCCCAACATGAAAGTTGAAGATCTTGTTCTCCCATTTCCAAAAAGTCCAAGAACTCTCAATTCCCATGTATGGTTGGCAAGTTATGATCAATTCATTTTTAAAAATTCTTGAACTTCAAAAGGCCATATCTCTCAAACCATTTGGCCAATTTGGGTGGGGTTTTTTCCTACAAGTCACATTTGATCCCCTCTTTCCAAAAATGTGACTTTCATGTGCCAAAACATTGCCAATCAAAATGGCATTTTTGAACCTACATGGATTATTTTCAAGTGAGGTGAAAAATTGAACTTTTCAAATAATCATTCCCAACCATTTCTACCATCCAAACATGTTCTGAAATGTTATTTGTGACTTGTGGAAGGTCATTTTCGTGCAGTACACACACACATTACCAACTTGCTTGAAAATGGGACAAAAGTACACTTTTTCACCAACTCTATCCCACATTTCCATGGACTTGGATTCAGTACCACAAAAACAGCAGATGTACATCATTTTTTCTGCAAAATGAAACCCCTAGCAGCTGCCAAAACACTCAGAACTCCACTCTCTCTAAAATTCCATCTTGCTTGCATTTTCCAAAATCAGTCAAAAAGCTCCAAAGAACTCGAGCAAGTCATTGTTTATTCACCATCCAAGCATCATTGTGGACTCTTTGCAACCATATTTTCCCAACTGGAAGCTCCTTTTCTAGTACTGTTTTCAAAGAGCACAGCCATGGCAGAGTGAGATTCAAGCGCGAGCAAGCTTCTTGGAGCCAAGATTCTTCCTCCATCCACCTTGTAGAAGCATAAAGAGCAACTGTTTCACTTCAAAACGACCAAACAACAACTGCACCACAGCTGTTCTTCAAATTTGGTAAATCCTCGACCTTAACCATTCCAAAAAAACATGATATGCTTTAGTTAGATCACACCATGCTAATCATTTTGAAGTTTGAATCATGTCAAATGGTTGCCTATGCTAAAAGATATGTTGACTTGAAATCTGATGTGTGAATATGTTTAGCTTCGATTCATGATTGTTAGTGTGTTTTAAGAAAAATGGATGATGGATTCTTAATGTGTGTGGCGTGCTGGTTCTAGTGATATGTTGGATTCCAATTTCTGGGCATTTTTTGAAATTCACGATTTGGGGAAGGGGATGAGATGTACTGTACATTGAAGAACCCTAATTTGCCCAGAAAATTTTGAACGTTTTGCATGATTGTTACTGTTCCAGCGCATGAGCCAATGAAAACATTTCCTCCCCGCGTCCAAAACGGCAGCGTTTTGTTAAGTGGCCTGGATAATTACAAGTTTGCCACTCGGACCCCATGTCTCATTGAATAATGTTGTCTTTTTTACAATTATTTCACTTTGATCCATCCAACTTACAAAATTCATAACATCATCATTTGTGATCCAAATTTCATGGGAATTTTTGCATTATGTTCATCTGGATCTCTACTTTTTTATCATGATTTTTGCTGATTTTTTGGATGAGTGAATTTTAATTGGTATGAGGGTTTGTGACATGTATGCATATTTTGTACACTTTGCCAAAACATTTGTGAAATGGTGATACTTTATCCAATGGCTCCCAAATCATTTGTGCTTAAACTAGACACACTCATGGTGATTTTGGTGTAGAGTTTGTGAATTTATCTTATCTGGATTGTGAGTTATGAATTTTTGAATTAGGGTGTGACAATTTGTGTCACACCATTGATGTCCAACTCCATGATTTTCATTACCATGCTTCTTGAACTCCAATTGATCTGATTTTTTTGCATGAACCTACTCTTGTATGTCTAGTTTACATGTGAATTTTCTTGGATTTATTTGTGGCGTTTCCTAATTGTTTGAGATTTTCTCCCCTGTTTAGTCATATGTTGACGTTTTGTGACACTTGTTCCCATTTCATTTGTGAAATTCTCATACTTTATTAGATGGACATGAAATTTTACATGAGATAACTAGACATCCTCATCTTGGCCATGGTTTTAGTCCCATTCATTTATCATACACCATCTCTGACTTATGATTTTTCTAAGTTGATGCATGTTTGGTTGACTTCTTTGAGCATGTTCAAAATTGCCTTGCCTTTCTGATTTTCATTGACTGCCTTCCACTTGTCCAAATGAGATGAAATTTGACATGCTTACCATGCTATGTGTTAGGATTGATCATGATTTATTTGGTGATTTTTGGAAATGTTTGAGTTGACTTTTGATGCAAGTCTTTCTGTTGACTTCTATGAGCTCTCATTTGCCATGCTTTGACTTCTATTGTTCATGAAATGGTGATGATGATTGATATGAATGTGAAACCAATTGGCATTGATTCTTGATTGTTTGAACATGATTTTGGATGCTTGCCCTTTGCTGTTTTGACTTTTTCATTCTCTTTTGACCCTAGGCTTGCCCTAGTGGTCCTGTTACTCACTTTTGAGCTCATGTTTTCAGGTTTATCAACAAATGACCAATGAGACCAATTCTTTTTGATTGAGCTTGCTTGAATATCATTGTCTAACTTGTTTGTTTTGTAGGTGGCTTGGCTCACATGCCTTGAGCCTTGTGCCTTGCACATTCACTTGCTTGTGTTGACTGGTTGATATCTGTTTCATTTTGATTCAACTTTGACTTGTATACTAACTGTGCTTGACTGGTTTCAGGTACTTTAGTTGCTCAGTTCCTTGTGAACTTTTGCTTTGCTTTGCTTGTATAAGCAATTTGCATTGAGGTATACCTTTCTCATCTTCATGTAGTCTGGAAGACCTGGCCTGTTACTTGGCCAGGCAATTGTCTGAAGTCCTCCTTAAGAGGCAATGTTTGTGACTGTTTACTTTTGTCCTTGCATAGAGTCAAAGACCTCCTAAGTGAAGAGGCAATTAGCAGAACCCAAGGGATATGCAATCTATCCCCTGCTATTCTGTGTGTCATCTGCTTTGCTCACACCACTGTGTTGATGCATTGCAGATACAAACCCAAGATCTTGTACAATTGTACAGTTGAGTCAGTATCAAATGTGTAGAAGGGTTCCCACTTTCTGAACCCACACATTCTTGTCTTAAGCTCTCCCAGGCCAGGGATAAGAGCTGTGAAGTCTCATCTTCACTCATCTTTCATCTGCTTCACCTTAGCCCCTCAATGGCAAGGTTAAGAGCACATCTACCCAGTTCCAGAGGTTTGTTTGTTGAGGTTGATATGACCCCTCGACTAAAACCTAACCCTTGTGTGAGCCCTTGCTTGTGTATAGTGTGTGCTACCTGTGCCTGTATGTTTGTTTGACTTGCTTCCTGTGCAAGTTAGGGTTAGTTTAGACTTGCTTCCTGTGCAAGTTAGGTTTTGTTTGGCTTGCTCCCTGTGCAAGTTAAATGCGTGTGTGGCTTGCTCCCTGTGCAAGTCATGATTAGGATAGGCTGGCTCCCTGTGCCAGTTAGCTAGAAACCTTAACTTAGGGATGATTTTGCATGATAACATCTAGGCTCGAGTCGTAGTCTCCCTAGTGTTGTGTCTCCCTCTGTTATCTGGTTAGGCTAGTCCTTTTTCCCTCCGTAGGGGAACTACGTCGCCCTGATCCTCATACCAGATGAGGTACGTAGGCAGGAGATAAGCTGATCTCTCCGGGCGCCTGTGTCTTTGTTTTGTCTTGTTGTGTGCTTGGAAGCTGATGTAAGCCCATCGAGTGGCATTTGGGTTCCAGTGTGGGTTTGTTGGTTCGGATGCTGATGTAAGTCCAGTGATTGGCATTCAGGCTCCACGTTTGCCTCTTTGGGTGTGTTTCGGTTCGGATGCTGATGTAAGTCCAGTGATTGGCATTCAGGCTCCACGTTTGCCTTTTTGTGTGTGTTTTGGTTCGGATGCTGATGTAAGTCCAGTGATTGGCATTCAGGCTCCACGTTTGCCTTTGCCTTCGTTTGTTTGTGTGCGTGTCAGCCGAGCTACGAATGCTCTGATTCTCCTTCGTCCAAGGAGATACGTATGCATGGGATGCGACATCCTAGCGAGCATGTGTCGTTTCCCCAGTCCGAACTACTTCGACTCTGATGTCTATGCCTGATAGACTAAGTAGGCCCAGGATACGATATCCTGCCGAGTCAGTTTCAGTCAGTTTCTTTTGTCTCTTTTCAGCCAGTGTGTGTGTGTGAGCAGTGTTTTAGCAACCATTTCCCTTCCTTTTGTGCGTGGATCCCGTCGAGTACGACGGATGCGTAGGGGTGCTAATACCTTCCCTTCGCATAACCGACTCCCGAACCCATCCTCTTTGGTCGCGAGACCATGTTCTTTCCAGGTTTACTCTGAGCGTTTCCTTTCCCTCTTTTGGGATAAATAACGCACGGTGGCGGCTCTGTTGTTCTTGTTTCCCGCCGGTTTTTCGCGTGATGCGACAGTGAGATATAGCAGACTTCCTATCATGCTTATGTATAGACTTTGATCTACACTAACACCATTTTCATCTTTGGAGACTTTCAGATGTGTAGGAGCAGGTGTCCTTTTATGACTTGCATTCTCCATGCCAAACTTCTTAACAATGTTTTTGGTATATTTTCTTTGAGATAGAAAGATAGAATCTTCCATCTGCTTGACTTGTAGCCCAAGAAAATAGGTCAGCTCTCCAACAAGGCTCATCTCAAATTCAGACTGCATTTGTTTAACAAAATGTTCGACCATCTGATCTGACATCCCACCAAACACAATATCATCCACATATATTTGAGCCACCATGAGTTTTCCTCCTTCATTCTTAACAAATAGGGTCTTGTCAATACCTCCATTCTTGTATCCATTGTTAGTGAGGAACACTGTGAGTCTATCATACCAAGCCCTAGGAGCTTGTTTCAAACCATAGAGGGCTTTCCTCAACTTGTACACGTGCTTTGGAAGATTTGGATTTGTGAATCCTTTAGGTTGTTCAACATATACTTCCTCATTTAAGTAGACATTCAAGAAGGCACTTTTTACATCCATTTGGAACATTTTAAACTTCAGAATACATACCACTCCAAGCAATAGTCTAATGGACTCAAGGAGAGCTACAGGGGCAAATGTTTCATCAAAGTCAACTCCTTCAACTTGAGTGTATCCATGTGCTATTAATCTTGCTTTATTTTTAGTAACCACCCCTTGTTCATCAGATTTATTCTTATACACCCACTTTGTTCCAATGACATTTATTCCTTCAGGTCTTGGAACCAGTTCCCATACTTCCTTTCTCTTGAATTAGCCTAACTCTTCCTGCATGGCATTGATCCAGAACTCATCAGTCAAGGCTTCCTTGACATTTCTAGGCTCAATCTTGGACACAAAACAACCATGTGAGATCACTTCCCTTGATCTAGTTGTGACCCCTTTATTTGGGTCTCCTATAATGAGATATTTGGGATGATCCTTCTGAATTCTAATGGAGGGTCCCTTGTTGATTTTTTCAGTTTCAGGTTCAGCTTGAGGAGGTTCACTCTCATTATTTTGTCTGGGAAATCAGTTGGGGCATCATTTAGAGATGTCTCAACATCGTCTGTGACATTCGTCTGTTGATCATCAACCACAACATTGATAGATTCCATCATTACTTTTGTTCTGGAATTAAAGACTCTATATGCTCTGTTGTTTGTTGAATAGCCCAGAAATATTCCTTCATCACTCTTGGGATCCATCTTCCTTCTTTGTTCACGATCAGTCAAGATATAACATTTGCTACCAAACACATTGAAGTATTTGACTTAGGTCTTCTTCCTTTCCAGACTTCATACAAAGTAGTAGGAGTCCCTTTCTTCAAGGTTACTCTGTTGTGAACATAGCAGGCTGTGTTCATAGCTTCAGCCCAGAAGTGGTAGGGCAGTTTCTTAGCATGAATCATAGCTCTGGCTGATTCTTGGAGAGTTCTATTTTTCCTTTCTACCACACCATTTTGCTGAGGAGTAATGGGAGATGAGAACTCATGACTAATTCCTTCTGATGCACAGAATCTAGCAAATTTGTTGTTTTCAAATTCCTTCCCATGATCACTTCTGATTTTGATAACCTGACTTTCTTTTTCTCTTTGAAGCCTTAGACAAAGATCTTTGAAGACTTCAAATACATCAGATTTTTTTCTTATAAAATTGACCCAGGTGTATCTGGAGAAGTCATCCACCACTACATAAGCATACTTCTTCCCACCATGACTTTCCACCTGCATGGGACCCATCAAATCCATATGGAGAAGTTCCAACACTCTGGAAGTGGTGTCATGTATGAGCTTTTGATGTGATATCTTTGTCTGTTTTCCAATTTGACATTCCCCACAAACTCTTCCTTCATCAATCTTCAAGTTGGGAATTCCTCTAACAGCTTCAACATATATAATCCTCTTCATTCCTTTGTGTAACACCTCAAAATTTGCCCTCCTCTCTTGGGACTAGCTTAGCATATTGCATTTCATTTTTAGGTCATTAGTCATTGCATATTTGCATATCATATGGAAACATCAGGAAAGTCATCCTCCTAGGTCTTGATCAGAAGATAAAGAGGTTAATAGATATTCAAGCTGGGGTTTTTATGAATGGATCACTGACCATCTGAGGGTTGTGCATCAATTAGGGTTTCTTGGTTCCTCAAGGAGGATTGATCATTATATTGGTTGAAGTGGTACATCATCCATCATCATGGTCTTGTCATCACCAAGAGATTCATTGTGCTTGATCAAATTCCTTGAGATTAGGGTTTTGACCACGGGTCAACCCTAATCATCTGCATTGTGCCAATCAGGGCTTGTCAAGGAGATGAGGTCTTCATTGAGATGAGAGATCATTCTATGGTTTTTATTGGGCTTATGGAAGCTAGGGTTTCCTGTTTAAGCCATTTCATCAGGAGTTTGAAGCTCAAGTTCATCTATGCATAGCCAATTCATCTATCAGTCAGAAAAGGTCAACCAAAGGTCAACTGATGGATTTAGAGGTGGGAGAGGGTTAGATACACTTCATTCATGTCCAAACAAGTTTCATTTGAAATTTCAAACATCAACAATGAAGAAAATAAAGTCAGATGAAAACTTTCCAAAAATAGAAAGTGACTTGTAATTCAAAATTGCCAAAAATGGAAAGGTTTTCTCCTTAAAATTACATGTCCAAAAATGCTTCAAATGAAATTTTGTCCAACATGAAAGTTGTATATCTTGCTCTCAACTTTCCAAAAAGTCCAAGAACATCCATTTCTCATGTGTGGTTGGCAAGTTGTGGATCAATCTTGGTCAAGAAAAGTTGAATTTCAAAAGTGCATAACTTTTGAACCAAATGGCCAAATCATGTGGTTCTTTTTGGAGCAATTTTCTCTTGATGTGCACTATCATAATCATGCATCACATTTCATTAAAACTCATCACAAAAAAGTGCATTTTTCACTTGAACTTATTTTGAATTTTGGAGGGAAAAGTGCATTTTGAGAAATATGCATTGTTTTCATGTTTTTCCAATTGCCTTGGCTTAGAAATATCATTTGAAGTTGATCCAAACCAGAACATTTCACTGTTACATTGATTTTCACATGGGAAGGGCGAATTGGCCAATTTGCTAATGTGCACTAAACTTGCATTTCACTTAAACACTTGCATTAACACTAAACATGATTAGCAACATGCTTAGCATCACATATAAAAGCTAAATCATAACTGTTTCATTGCTAATCATAACAGAATTGAGATCTAGATCTGAAAATCACAAATTCTCTCAACTTTTTCTCTCCATTTTTCTGCAAAATTTTCCACAGAACTTGCATTGTTCTTGCTCGATCCTTGATTCTCCATCATAATTGAAGGCTTTGGAAGCTAGATTCATGAACTGTGGAGTTGTTTCAAGAACTGTTGCATCAAGCTTCTTCAATGGCAATTCGAGTTTTCAGCTAGATCCTTCACAATTAACATCAAAGCCTTGCTTCATTCACTCATACAAGCATTAAAGAGCTTCTGTTTCAGCATTGCGAGTCCAAAAAACATCAAAATCATTTCTGCACTTCAAAGAAGGTCAGTTTTCGACTTGCATAATTCATGAAATTGATGAATGCTTTTGGTAGATCTTCGAGAGTAGGTCATGCTGCAATTTGAATCATTGAAATCCATCAAGAATTGAGGAAGTTACATGGATTAGAAGTTTGATGCATGAATATGTTTCTCTTCGAATCTTTCAATTTAGGAGGAATTAGGTTAAATCGATTTGAGATTGTTAATGTGCATTGAGAGACGGTTCTAATGATATAAGGTTTGTGGATTTCTGGAACAAATTGTTCTTGAGCTTAGGGTTTGTGATGAACACGCGATGAACATTTGAAATTCATTTCCAGATCGTGCTTTGATCTTGCCAGGCCATGTTTTGTGTGTTTTGCATTGTTTTTGTCTCATGCAACCAGTTGTACCGCGCCACGTCACCTTTAATGAAACGGTGAGTTTCATTAGGCGCGCTTGGATTCAAGTCTCTCCTCAGTTCGATACTGAGCGAGAGCGTTTTCATTTTTAGGCTTGGCATTTTTGTCACATATGCTATCCATGTTTCACATACTTTATTCATCATTTTTTTTTATTCCATTCAAAAATTCATAACTCCTAAACCATTAATCCAATTGACATGAGATTTTTTGTGCTGTGATCCTTGTAATCTCTACTACTTTTTGATTATTTTTGCAAAAATTGTGCACGTGTGATTTTTTTGAATGGCCTAGGGTATGTTTATACATGTGTTTCCTTGCATATTGCTTACCATTTTGATTGTGAAATGATGATGCTTAATCCAATGAAGCTGAAAATTTACAGGCATAAACTAGCACCTTTAGGAGCATTTTGGTATAGAGTTTGTGATTTTTGCATTTCTGGTTTGTGAGATATGACCTGATCATTGGAGGTGTGACAATGTGTGTCACACCATTTCTTGTCTTACTTCCTGATTTTATTTACCATGCCATATGAACTTGAATTGATGTGAATTTTTGCATGTTGATACTTCTGGATGTTAAGATCACTTGTGAATTTTTGTGGAATCTTTGGATGCATTTCCAATTTGTTTGAGAATTTCCTTTCTGTTTGACCATTCGTGGACTTTTTGTGAGTCATGATCTTAAATGATTTGTGAAATTCTTGATATGTATTGGATGGAATTGAAATTTTGTGGAGTGATTCTAGACACATTTAAGTTTGCCATGGCTTTAGTTTGATGCATTTATCTGGTGCCAATTCTGTTTTGTGTTTGCTTGAAGTTGATGCATGATTTTGTGCCTTGTATGAGCTTGTTTTGGCATGCTTTGTCTTAGGGAATTTATTTGACATGCTTCCACTTATCCAAACGACTTGAATTTTGGTATGATGATCATGTGATGAGTGCTGTTTAGCCATGAGTTTTCTGGAGATTTATTGAATTATTTTTGAGTTAGTTTGGATTGATTCATTCTGTTTGGTCCAATGAGCTTTCAAATTGCATGTTTTGCACTATTTGTTGTGTGAAATGAAATTGGTGTGTGATATGAATATGAGACCACTTGGACATTGTTCTAATTTGATTGAACTTGATTTGTGCCAATTTTCATGTTCTGTTTTGAATTATTTTTCCCCCTTTGACCATAGGCTTTGTCCTAGGGGTTTACTTATGTTTGAGTTGTGTTTTCAGGACAAAGAAGCATATGGCATTGAGGGAATTGATTCACACTTGCTTGAGTTGACTAATTGGTCAATGTTGAACTAATTTTGAGTTTGTTTTGTAGGTGGCTTCTAAGTCATTTGAATTGAGCTTGAGCTTTGCCTTGATGCATAGTTTGCTTGTCTGTTTATGTACAGTTAACTGTTGACTTTTAGTTTGTCTGTTTGACTGTTTGAGCTGTGTATTGATTATGTTAGATTGATTTCAGGTACATTAGTTGCTATAGTTCATTGTGAACTTTCTTGTGTTGTTGCTTGGTTGCTTAACCAATTGAGGTAGAATTCCTTTTCTCCATGTAGTCTGGAAGACCTGGCCTATTACTTGGCCAGGTACCTGTCTGAAGTCCTCCTTAAGAGGCAATGCTTGTGTTTGTTTATCTTTGTCCCCAAGCAGGAAAAGACCTTTGTTAAGGCAATTGGAAGACAAAAGAGATGTGCAATCCATCTCCTGCTATTCAGTCGAGTCATCCCTTGGCTCACATCACATGTTGATGCCTTGAGGATATTAACCCAAGATCTCTGTTGAGTCAGTCATAAGTGTAGAAGGGTTCCCACTTTCTGAACCCACACTTCCTTTGTCTGAAGCTCTCCCTGGCCAGGGATAAGAGCTGTGAGGCACACCCCTCACTCCCATTTCATCTGCTTCACCCTAACTCTCAATGTTAGGGTTAAGAGCTAACATCACCTGATACAGTTGGCTTGCTTTTGCAGCCTAACCCTTGTGTGAGCCCACTTTGTCTGTATATAGTGTGTGCTATTTGTGATTGTTTGCTTTGATTGCTTTGCCTGTTTAGGTTTAGCTTGCTGCCTGTGCAAGTTAGGATAGAAACCTTAACATAGGGCTATGATGCATGATAACTATTAGGCTCGAGTCCAGCTCCCTAGTAGTTTGTGTCTCCCTTTGTATCTGGTTAGGTTAGAATTTCTTTCTCGTTCAGGGGAACTACGTCACCCTGATCCTCATACCAGATGAGGTACGTAGGCAGGAGACCGTGCGAGGTCTCTCCGGGTGCCCTTTTTCTTTTTTGGTGTGTGTTTGCTTGACAGTTACTAGGCTCGAGTGCCTGACTCCTTAGTAACTTGTTTGCTTGTTAACCCTCTTGTGTGTCGGGATATGGATGTAAGACCAGCGATTGGCTGTCCGTATCCTGAGTGTGTTTGTTTGGTTCGGAATCTGATGTAAGTCCAGCGATTGGCGTTCGGTTTCCATGTTTGCCGTTTTGTGTGGAGTCTGACGTAAGTCCAGCGATTGGCAGTCAGTTTCCAGTGTGTGTTTGTTTGGCGTGCGTGAGCCGAACTACGGCAGCTCTGATTCTTATTCCAGATGAGATACGTAGGCATAGGATGCGATATCCTAGCGAGCCTTTCCTCTCTTCCTCCACCTGCGTTGTTTTCAGTGTGTGTGTGTGATGTTTTTGAGCAGTTTTAGCAATCTTTCTTCTATCTTTTTGAGCGTGGATCCCGTCGAGTACGACGGATGCGTAGGGGTGCTAATACCTTCCCTTCGCATAACCGACTCCCGATCTCATTCTCTTTGGTCGCGAGACCATGTCTTTTCCAGGTTTACTTCGAGCGTTTCCTTTCCCTCTTTTGGGATAAATAACGCACGGTGGCGGCTCTGTGTTGTTTTGTTTTAGCCCGCCGGTTGTTTTTCGCGGATGCGACACTTTGATGCCCATATCTTCACTTCTTCTTCTTTGGCTAGAGTACACATTGATGAATAACTAGTTTCTTGAGAACTCCACATATAGAAGTTGTCTTTAGGCCTAACTCCTTTCATGATTACGTCATTTTCTTTATTAGTAATCAGAAATTCAATTTTTGTGAAGTTTACAGTTAGACCTTAGTCATATAGTTGACTGATGCTTATTAGGTTTGCAGTCAGTCCCTTAACAAGTAGGACATTGTCAAGATTAGGGACTCCAAGGCAGTTAAGCTTACCAATCCCCTTGATTTCACCCTTTGCTCCATCACCAAAGGTTACATAGCTGGTGGCATAAGGATGAAGGCCAGTTAGCAGGTTTTTGTTTCCAGTCATGTGTTTGGAGCACCCATTGTCAAAATACAAGTCTTCTTTGGTTGAAACTCTGAAGGAAGTGTGAGCTATCATGTTTGTAACACCAGTCCTAGGAACCCATTGTTTTCTGTTGATAGGTATGTGATGTTTGGGTCTAGGTTGATGATGAGAAGAACTAGGATAGCCATACAACTTATAGCAGAATGGTTTTATGTGGCCAAATTTTCAACAGTAATGACATCTCCATCTTTGATGTTTCCCTTTCTATTGTCTTCCTTTATGATGTTGTGACATATGTGTCGCATCCGCGAAAAACAACCGGCGGGCTAAAACAAAAACAACACAGAGCCGCCACCGTGCGTTATTTATCCCAAAAGAGGGAAAGGAAACGCTCGAAGTAAACCTGGGAAAGGAAATGGTCTCGCGACCAGAGAGATGGGATCGGGAGTCGGTTACGCAAGGGGAAGGTATTAGCACCCCTCACATCCGTCGTACTCGACGGGATCCACGCTCTAAAGAAAGAAAAGGTTGCTAAACAAACATCACACACACACACCGAAAACCACACAGGTGGAGGAAGAGGGGAGAGGGCTCGCTAGGATATCGCATCTTATGCCTACGTATCTCGTCTGGAACGAGAATCAGAGCTGCCGTAGTTCGGCTCACGCACGCCAAACAAGACACACACAAACACAGGCAAACCTGGAACCCGAACGCCAATCGCTGGACTTACATCGGCTTCCGAACCAAACAAACACAATCAGGATACGGACAGCCAATCGCTGGGCTTACATCCATATCCTGACACACAAAAAGCTTAACAAGCAAACACACACAAAAAGAAAAAAAAGTGCCCGGAGAGACCTCGCACGGTCTCCTGCCTACGTACCTCATATGGTATGAGGATCAGGGCGACGTAGTTCCCCTGAACGGGAAATAAATTCTAACCAGATACAAAGGGAGACACACTACTAGGGAGCTGTACTCGAGCCTAGTGTTATCATGCATCATTGCCCTATGTTATGGTTTCTATCTACTTGCACCACAGCAAGCTAATCCTAACCAGGAAAAGCAAACACACATGCTCAATCAAAATAAAGCAAACATTTCAAGTAGCACACATTATATCCAGTCAAGTGAGGCTCAAACAAGGGTGGACTGCCGAGGCAAGTCAACTGTACAGGGTAGTGTTAGCTCTTAACCCTGACATTGAGAGTCAGGGTGAAGCAGATGAAAGGTGAGTGAAGATTAGACTTCACAGCTCTTATCCCTGGCCAGGGAGAGCTTCAGACAAAGGAGCGTGGGTCCAGAAAGGAGGAACCCTTCTACACTCAAGACTCTGACTCGACTGTACAACTGTACAAGATTTTGGGTTAATGTCCCAATGCATCAACACAGTGGTGTGAGCAGAGGGATGACTCAACAGAATAGCGGGAGATAGATTGCATATCTCTTTGATCCGCCAATTGCCTCATAGAGGTCTTTACCTGCTTGGGGACAAAAGTAAACAATCACAAACATCGCCTCTTAAGGAGGACTTCAGACAGTTGCCTGGCTAAATAACAAGCCAGGTCTTCCAGACTACATGGAGACAAGAGAGTCTACCTCAATTGGTTTATACAACCAAGCAGCAGCACAACAAGTTCTTAAAGAACTAAAGCGACTATGGTACCTGAAATCAATCTAATACAGTCAGTATTCAAGTCACAAAGTCAAAACAGACAAGTTAAGAATCAACAGTCAATACAATCAACCAATGCAATGTGCAAAGCACAATCAACTCAAGTGAGCCAAGCATCCTACAAAATACCAAGTTAGTTTACAACAAGCAACCAAACTCAATTTAATCAACTTGCATTTTTCTCCTTAAAGCATTTGCATCTCAACCTGAAACACAATTCAAAAGTGAGAAACAAGACCACTAGGCCAAGCCTAGGGTCCAAAGGAGGTGAAAAATTCAAAACAGCAAGTGAAAATTAATCAAAACCAAGATTTATCAAGCAAAAAGAGAATCCAATTGGTCTCACACCAAAACTATGCACCAAACACATTTTATGAACAAAACATGTCAAACTATGCACTTTGGAAACACATTAGAGCAAACAGAATGATCACCATCAAATCAATATCAAAACAGCTCAATAAATTCCACAAAAATTCCAGCCTAAACAGAACACATTCAATGAGTAGCATATCAACTTTCATGCTATTTGGACAAATGGAAGTAAGGAAATTAAATTCATAAAGTTCAGACAAGTTCAAGCAAGCCAACACAAGGCATCAAAACAATCATCAACTTCCATCAATCATAAAACAGCGACAATATATGATAAATGAATGGGATCAAAGCCAAGATGACCTATAATGTGTCTAGAATGCTCATACCAAATTTCACACTCATCCAATTAATGACCAGAATTTCACAAAGCAAATACCAACATGTATCATAAAAAATCAACAAATGACCAAACAGGAGATAAAATCCCAATCAAATAGGAAATGCCATCAATAAATCCAGAAAAATTCCCATGTGTTCTCAAAATCCATGTACTCAATCATGAAAAAATTTAGCTCAATCCAATGTCCCTAAGAACATCAAATAAAATCATGAAATTCACCAAGCATGGTGTAACACAAATTGTCACACCTCTAATCAAAAATTCATATCTCATCAACCAGGGATCCAAAAATTTCAAACCACATATCAAAATCACCAGCAAAGAGTCCAGAACATGCAAAAACAATTTCAAGCATTTCTACGGAAGCATCATCATTTTATGAGTGAAAGAGTGAGCATGGTGCACAAAATGACATGTCAAAGCAAACCCTAAGCATTTTCAAAATCTACCCGTGCAAAAATTTATTAAAAATCACCATAAAATAAAGCACATCATAAGGAGAATGGCACAAAAAATTGCATCAAATTTGGATCAAAAACGAGTGAGATATGGATTTTTGATGTTGAGGAAAAAATAAAAAATGTGTGGAATTAAGGCATGTAGAATCATGAAGCCTAAGGAAAATAAAGTAGCAAGGCAAAATTGAAACTACTGTACGGCAGATTCGAACCGTGTGCGTAGCGGTCACAGGCCTCCCCAATAACCGCTAGGCTAAGGAGGCCGCGCCACAGCAGGACCGAACAGTGATACTTTTTAAAGCCTAGCGCGCTTAAACATCATCAGCATGAACAGTGTGCGCGAAATTGGATCTAACACATGTTTTTTTGAAAATTTTCAAGTTCTTCATGACATTCATGCATTCATAGGCTCAAGAACAAATGTTCACCAAATTGGACAAACTTTATATCAACGGAAAGGTCTTTCAACGTACATCATGAATCCATAATTATTTTGATCTAATTCTTGATAAATAAAAAAAATCGAAGCAAAACATGTTTGTGCACAAAACTTCAAATCATCATAACTTCCTCGTTTCTCAACCAAATTTAGTGGTTCAAAGTGCAGAATTCTCTACTAAACAAGATCTATCCAAAGCATCAATCAATTTCAAGAATCGTTGAAGTCGAAAACTCACCTTAATTTGAGGACAGTTGCTAAATCGCACGTTCTAGGCCTTGAAATGTGAAAACAGAATTTCTATGATGCTTGTAGAAGTGAATGGAACAAGTCTTGTTGCTCAATTACGCACGATCTTGATGAAATCTTGAATTGCCATTGTTGCACCTCACTTTAACAGTCCAAAATTTGGCTTGGAAATGATGAAATCTTGCTTCAATTAGCTTCAATAATGCATGTAGATGATGAATTGATGAAGAACAATGTAATGTTTATGCAAATTTTTTGGAAAAAAAGTGAGAGAGAAAGTGAAGAGGTTTTTGTGATTTCTAGATCTAGATCTGAATTCTGTTATGGTTAATCAAAAAACAGTTAGAATTATGTTTATATATGCTATGTTAATGATGTTAGTAAACATGATTAGTGCTAATGAAATGGATTAGTGAAAATGCACTTTTATGGACAATTGGTAATTTCACCTCACTTATGCCAATGCAATGTAACAGTAAAATTTCTTTGTTGCAGCAAGTTACAAATGCTATATGTGAGCTAATGCAAGTGGAATCATGTGAAAATAATGAATATTTCTCAAAAACACCTTTTTCCCTCCATTTTTTTAAATTAAGTCCACTTGAAAAATGGACTTTTTATGTGATGATTTTTGATGAAATATAATGATTCATCATGAAAGTACATGTCAAATGGAGTTTGCTCAAAGAAAGATCACCCAATTTGGCCATTCCATGCAAAAGTTATGGCACTTTGAATTTCAACATTTTTGGAAAATGATTTGATCACAACTTGCCAACCATACATGCGAAATTCATGTTCTTGGACTTTTTGGAATGGTGAGAGCAAGATCTACAACTTTCATGTTGGACAAAATTTCATTTGAAGCATTTTTGGACATGTAATTTTGAGGTGAAAAACTTTCCATTTTTGGAAACTTTCAATTACAAGTCACTTTCTATTTTTGGAAAGTTTTCTCCTGACTTTATTTTCTTCATTCTTGATGTTTGAAATGTCAAATGAAACTTGTTTAAACATGAATGAAGTGTATCTTACTCTCTCCCACCTCCAAATCCATCATTTTTGGCACAGTTGACCACAGTTGACTTTTCTAACTGATAGATGAATCTGGCTATGCACTGATCAAGTTGACCCTCAAACTCATGATGAAATGGCTCAATGATGAAACCCTAGCTTCCATAAGCTCAATATAATCACATGATGATCCCCATATCCATTGTAGACCCCATCTCCTTGACAAGCCCTGATTGGCCCAATGCAGATGATTAGGGTTGACCAATGGTCAAAACCCTAATCTCAAGGTATCTGATCAATCTCTTGAACCTCTTGGATGATAACAAGACCATGATGATGATGATGTACCATTTCAACCAAGATGAAGCTCAACCTCCTTGAGGCACCAAGAAACCCTAATTTGAATCACCAACCCTCAGATGGCTAGTGATCAGTTCAATGAAACCCTCAGCTTGAATCTCAACCTCTTTATCTTCTGATCAAGACCTAGGAGGATGACTTGCTTAATGTAGCCACATGATATGCAACATGCTAATGACTAATGACCTAAGAAATGCAATGCAATATGTTAAGCTAGTCCCAAGAGAGGAGGGCAAATTTTGAGGTGTTACAGCTGCCCCTATTCAATCCACTGTGAACCTGTCGATATGAGTAGCCCCGGCTTTCAGATGATCAGGGTGAAGAGTGATTGAATACCAAGAACAGACGATCAATTTGCACTCTGATGGGAAAATAATTAACAATGCCTGTCAGAATCGGCGAGGAAGCAATCTTAAAAGAAAACCCGTCTGGTACGGAGAAAGTCGGCATGATCACCGAAACAGAATGTCGACCTGGATACCAAAATAAATGGTAACACAGGGATAACCATGGCCTGAACACCACACATCCGCTGGGGATTGTCATTTTTTGCTTTTTCTTGAACCCCGAAATTTCTTTTCTAACTGATAATCTTTTCCATTTTCTTGAACCCCAAAATTTTTCTTCGCACAAATGATCCCGGATCATTGCATTTGAACCCCGACATATTGTTTGCCAAAATAATGAACCCCAATCTCCATTTGAACCCCAGTCGCCTGACGATAACTTGTGATTGCCATTGTGAACCCCGTTCTCCAGAAAACACCTCGTGTCTCCCCTTCTCCATTTGAACCCCGCTCTCCAGAAAATGCCTCAACATTTCCCTTTCTCCATTTGGACCCCTCTATCTTCATTTTCTCGTGATAATTCCGCTGGCAACGTCAGGAATAACACCAAAACACCACTCCGATGGCGACATGTCAGAGGGTACACCTTCGACCAGACATTAACTGATGACTGGGAAGGAACTCGACGTTTACTGGACATCGAATCAATGATGTTGACAGACACCAAAGAAAACTCGACCAGACATTAACCAATGACTGGGAGGAAACTCGACGTTTACCGAACATCGAACGATGATGTTTGCCGAACATCGAACAATGATGTTTACTTGACATCGCACAATGATGTTTACAGGACATCGAACAATGATGTTTACAGGACATCGAACAAGGATGTTTACAGGACATCGAACAATGATGTTTACAGGACATCGAACAAGGATGTTTACAGGACATCGAACAATGATGTTTACAGGACATCGAACAAGGATGTTTACAGGACATCGAACAAGGATGTTTACAGGACATCGAACAAGGATGTTTACAGGACATCGAACAAGGATGTTTACAGGACATCGAACAAGGATGTTTACAGGACATCGAACAAGGATGTTTACAGGACATCGAACAAGGATGTTTACAGGACATCGAACAAGGATGTTTACAGGACATCGAACAAGAATGTTTACAGGACACCAAAGAAAACTCGACCAGACATTAACTGATGACTGGGAAATACTGTTGCTCCAAAATCACGATGCTGAACTCCTCAGAGTGACACCTTCCAACTTCTGTCGAAACCAAATCTCAAGCGGTAACCACGACTTGAATCGCGCTGATCGCGTAACATTCCCATCTCTGTCCGACGGAAAAGCTTCCTCCAGTATCACACTACTGGGGTACATTGACGTCATGATGTTAGACTCCTCAGAGTAACATCGTCTCCATCCGGTGAAGCCAAATCTCAAGCGGTAACCACGGCTTGAGTCGCGCTGATCGCGTAACCTTTCCCTCTCTGTCCGACGGAAAAATTTCCTCCAGTATCGCACTACTGGGGAACATTGTTGATCTAGTACCAAACTCCTCGGAGTAACATTTTCACTGACCGGCAAAACCCAAATCTCAAACGGTAACCACGGCTTGAGTCGCGCTGATCGCGTAACATTTCCCATCTCTGTCCGACGGAAAAATTTCCTCCAGTATCGCACTACTGGGGAAGTACTATTGATAAAAATACGGTGCCACACTCCTCGGAGCAACACCTTCACCCTCAGGCAACCACCTCTCAAACGATGACCACGGTCTGAGACTAGCTCATGCTTGCAATAATGATGCATGATTGATTTTTTCAGCGTAATGCTCCATAATTATGGAAATGCTACGCGATTTATTATGCAATATGTTATGCTTATCTACATGATGAATGCATAAAAAAGCATCCCCTTCAAGGGACTCTTCTGAGGAGCTCGAGACACTCTGCTGAGGAATTCACCATTGCTTCAACTCCACCCTGCTGGGGAATAACACTGCTACTGGGAAATAAGCAACCCTTGCTGAATAATCCCCTCTGCACCCAATCCGTTTGGGGACTTCACTGGGGATAAAAACCACCAACGCGCTCTGTGGGGATACAACAGTCTTTGACTTGCTGGGGATACAACACTCCAGACTCTGCTCGAGGAACCACCGCACACAGATACTTCCGCTGGGGGAATTGCAACCTTCAGGCCTGACGACTGGGGAGGCATTGATCTGAAACCTGCCGGGGATAACCATCCTGACCCTGCTAGGGAATCCACAGACCTTGAATCTGCTGGGGAATTAGTCCTCACGACTCTGCTTGGAGAGATGAGGAAAATCTGATACCGAACACCCGTCGACTCGTCGACCCCTTGGTATTCATATCCAACTCCCATGTCAGCTTTCCAATTTTGAGAACTCCCAGACTCGTCTGGACTTTTCTGCTCCATCATCTTGTATTCCAAACCGCTCCGTACTCGACGGAGAGCGAACTCCTGGGACTTATACAGACTTTTCAATCTTCCGACTTTGAAGAGTCTTCTTGATTAATATCCAGGATCGTCGTACGTCCTCGTCGTCTTTTCACCATTTCTTCCTCCATTTGTCCCTGACTGGATTCCGTGGGGACTGTTTTATCAAAAGCTTCCACATCACAACCTGCAAGTGAGGGAAAATATCTAACAGTACCTGCAAAAGAGATCGTTAGATAAAACCATGCCCCAGGCGTGTCAAGATTTCAACACTTGGGTCACTCAACCTTCCGAATAAGATTTCAAGCTTTCAATCTTATAAACATGCATTGGAAGGGACCTGTATGTCTTAAAATGCAAAGATTCTTTATCACAATAATTGGATGTTTTTGCAATCAAAGCGGTAATGAAAAACAAAAACAAAACTATTTGACTGAATATGCATTTTATTGATTGAAAAAATGTGTGGCTCAAATTGAGCAATACAAAAGAAGCAATTCCTGAAAAGAGGTAATTGCGCACAAAAGGAAAAATCTATCCTAATGGCAATATGAAACCCGTGATCTCGTCGAGTTCCAACTCGGTTACACCCCATATGTCCTCAGACTCTCCGTGCTTTCTGCCTTCTGAACAAGACGCTTCTGATTGATCCCTACCGGGTATTATCCACGATGCCTTAACCAAAGCGCAAACGATCATGCCAGACGCAGTTGTTCGTTTCAGTCCCTCTTTTGCATGGACCGCCCTTTCGGGTTTTCAGTCCACCGGGATACCCTTTTTTGCCCAAGCCGCCTTTCCAGGTTTTCGACTTGCCGGGTGTACATTTTTTCTCTTTTATTATCCCTAACTTTTGCCCGAACCTTTTCTCTCTTTTTTTTGGTTCGCCGGGATGCCCCTTTTTGCCTGGACTCTTTTATTCTTTTTGTCCAGCGGGTCTCTTTATACGAAGTATTTTTTAACTGTGTCCGCATTCACAGGGGATGGAAAATCCTCGCCATTCATGGTCGTTAACAACAAGGCTCCACCAGAGAAAACCTTCTTGACCACGAATGGACCTTCATAATTGGGTGTCCATTTGCCCCTTCGATCGTTTTGAGGAGGAAGGATCCTTTTCAGCACCATATCACCCACATGATACACACGAGGTCGCACCTTTTTTTCAAAAGCACGCTTCATCCGCTGCTGGTATAACTGCCCATGACAGATGGCTGCCAGCCTCTTCTCCTCAATCAAGCTTAGCTCCTCATACCGGGTCCTTACCCATTCAGCCTCTTGCAATTTCACGTCCATCAGGACTCTCAAAGAGGGAATCTGAACCTCAACCGGTAGCACGGCTTCCATCCCATATACCAATGAGAAAGGCATTGCCCCGGTAGATGTACGCACCGACGTTCGATACCCAGGATACCAGTTTCCTACTCAATCACATCGTCGGTGCCTTCAAACGTTATCCGGGCAACAAAAGCTTATTCACCTTAACCTCCTCATCAGACATCAGAATCCGTTCGGATTCAGGGTCAGGCCCCTCCTCCGGGATCAGTTCCTCACAATCTTTCGATTTGAGCACCTCGAGATGTCCTCATCAGGGAACTCAAACTTCCTCGGTTGATAATCCTCTACGGGTTGCTGGGCGAGGTAATCAGGCCATACACTCCCCTTTATTGCTTTCTGAGAGGTATACTGAATATCGTATTCAATCAAAATCATTGGCCCTTTCGCAACCCGTCCGGTCATTGCTGGCTTCTCAAAAATCTACTTGATTAGATCCAATCTCGAAATCCACAAAGTGGTATGAACCAGCATACACTGTCTCAGTCGGCGAGCAGCCTATGCCAAAGTACAACAAGTTTTCTCGAGCAGTGAATGTATTGTTTCATAGTCGGTAAACTTTTTGCTAAGGTAAATTGCATGCTCTTTTCGACCGGACTCGTCATGCTGCCCAAGTACACACCTCATGGACCCCTCGAGGGCTGTCAAGTACTAGATTAACAGTCTTTCTCCATAGGAAGGCAACAGAATCGGCGGCTCCTGCAACTTATTCTTTTATTTCTCAATGCCCCTTGGCAATCATTGTTTCACCTGACCATTCGATCTCTTTTTTTCCAACAGCTTGAATATAGGTTCACACGTGGCTGTTAGATGAGACATAAACCATGACATGTAGTTCAATCTACCTAATAGACCATGAACCTCTTTTTCCATTCTCGGTTTAGGCAGTGTTTTGTTTTTTCTCTTCTTTTTTTTTTGTCTTTTTTTTTTTTTTTTTTTTTGCAGGATCAACCTCGATTCCTCTCTTACTTACAATAAACCCCCAGCAGCTTACCGACCCGCACTCTGATAGTGCATTTATCTGAATTCAACCTCAGTTTGAATTGTCTCAACCGGCCCAACAGCTTGCCCCGGTCTGCCAGATGCCCCTCTTCTGTTTGGGACTTTGCTATCATGTCATAGCATAGCATTCAATTTCATGATGAATCATATCATGAAACAAAGTCACCATGGCTCTCTGATAAGTAGCACCAGCATTCTTGAGACCAAATGGCATCACCTTGTAACAAAAGGTACCCCACGGTGTAATGAACGTTGTTTTCTCCATATCATCTGGCGACATTTTAATTTGATTATAGCCAGAAAAGCCATCCATGAAGGAAAACACCGAGAATTTAGCCGTATTGTCTACCAACACATCAATGTGAGGTAATGGAAAATCATCCTTCGGGCTAGCTCTGTTCAGATCTCGGTAGTCCACACACATTCTCACCTTACCATCTTTCTTCGGGACTGGCACGATATTCGCAACCCATGGCGGATAATTAGTGACAGCAAGGAAACCAGCATCCCACTGCTTCTGCACTTCCTCTTTAATCTTCATCGCCATATAAGGTCGAGTTCTGCGCAACTTCTGCTTCACTGGAGGACAATCTGCTCTCAACGGTAGCTTGTGCATAACAATATCAGTATCCAACCTTGATAAGACCAGGCAAAGATGTCGACATACTCTTTCAACAGTACTACCAATCTGCTCTTGACACTTTCCTCCAAAGCAGCCCCGATTTTCACCTCTTTCTTGACCTCAGCGGTGCCTGGAACAACAATCCCAACTTGCTTCACGAGCGGCTGAATCACCTTCTCCTCTTGTTTTAACAACCTGGTGTTGAAAGGTATATTTCGTGTCGGGTTTTTGTTATCGTATCCACAGGGATTGTAAGATATCACCGCCGTTCGATGGTTGTATTAATCTTAGCTCAATGTAACAATAGGGTTTTGGTTTTAATCAAGTTATCTTGCATAAAAAGTAATAAATTGCGGTAAAAGTTATGGTTTGATTAAATGAGAAATATTGTCAAAGTTAGGTTTCAATGATCACTTTGCATGTATTTGCTCGGTCAACAATCTTATAAACTCCTTTAGATGATAAATCATTTCACAAAGTCCTCTCAATATGTTTCTCTCGAACACATATTGTGAGTTTTGCCATTTTGATCCATTGTTTCTCTCGAACACAATCTATCAAAATGACAACTTTTTGGTTCAACCTTATGGTGAACAAAATCATTCGTTACTATCTCTAGCTAACAAACAAGTTTGGATGAAAACCTAGGTCAAGAGTCGGTAAACATCTCTCGATCATAAACCAACACAAAGAGTTTTAAATAGAAACAAAGTTTTCATCATATATTTACCGTTAAAGAGTTTGCATATGAGGATCCTTACATTTACACACAAAGCTAGTAATCACCTACATCTAACCTTGACAAATGGATGACTTAGCTACTCATTTTCATGGTAGCTTGGTCGGCAAGTAAGGAAAGAAGGTTGATCAACATCCAAGTCGGATAATCGAAGTTGGATGGGAATCCACCTTCTTTTTGTAGAAGATGGTTCTAAGATGAAGAGAAAATGAAAACTAGGGCATAAAGATCCCAAGAACAATGCTGCAAAAATATCTAGAAGAAAGTACAAAAGTGGAAAAAGTTGGTAAAAATGAGGTATGGTGCTCAAAAGTGGCACCTGCTACTTATAGACCACTGCTGGGCTGTCATGTTCGCTAGGCAAGCAGAATGGCTCGCCTAGCGAGGGTCTAAAATGGGCACAAAAGGCCCCTGCGCCCAGAGAAAACAGGGCCTGCTGAACTGTCATGTTCGCCTAGCGAACATACCTTCGCCTAGCGAAGGACACGTTTCAACCTTCGCCCCAGCGAGGTTGAGAGGTTTTGCTACTGGAATGCTCGCTGGGGACTCGCTAGAGCTTCGCCTAGCGAGTGAGTGCTGGCTGCGTTTTTCACCAAAACAGAATGAACTCGCTACCACCTTCGCCTTCAGCTCGCCTAGCGAATTAATTTGATAATTTACTGGAGCTGTTCGCCTGGAACTCGCCTAGCGAACCAATGCTTCGCCACAGCCTCGCCTAGCGAGCAGGCTGATGAAATGCTTGTATTCTTTGGTTCCTTTGCCAATTTTCTTGTGTCTTCATTTTCAATTAGTTCATGTCTTTCCTGCACAATAACACACAAATCAAAGGCACCAAGCTTGTTTATCAATGTAATGCATTCCATGTAAAACAAATGTGGTTTTGACAGTTGTAGCAAGGAAAAAGAGTGAAAGATGCCCACATATGATAGCTCTAATAAGCACTTTTGGGCATCTAACAACTCTCCCCAACTAGATTCTTGCTTGTCCTCAAGCAAAGTATGCCTCTTGAAGGACAAGAGGATTTGCTTTAAGAAACTGGTTTCTCCGAAGTTGGATAAACGGCTCAAACACAAGCGAAATCAGCAAATAAAAGTTCCCAACGGTTCGAATAAAATAATACATAAGAACTAAAACTTAAATAGCAATGCAAAATATTTATCTATCTACAACAATACTATTCTGAATGAATCATCCTATCTCTCCTCTTCGAATAAGGAATGAAGATTTTGCGCGTTTGCAACCGCGGGACTAATCTCACTCTCTAACAAATAATGAAGAAATCAAATAGATTCATACAATGTCTAACAATTAAAATGGTACTGTGGAAGCATAAAGATCACTAAGGGCTTTTCGGTTGAAGCTTGGTTAGGTTAACAAACAAGGGTCATTTCTAAGGCCATTGAAACGAAAGTGCCGATGCAAAAGAGACATTCACAGTATTATTCACACTACTCGACTTTGTTTCATTTGTTTCTTATTTGAAACCTTCACAACACAAATTCCACAACTCAATTTTTATTTTTCACTATTTTTCTTCCAAGCAAGCACTCATTTTCATTTTTTTCTATTTTTGTTCTTTTCTTTCACATCAAATATACAAAACAGATGTTTCTTTTCTATATTTTCTATACATATATTTTTCTATGCTTGCTCGGTTTTTCTTTTCTTTTTCAAGAGTTGTGGTACTTACCAATTCTTTTTCGTTCTCCCCAACTTATTTCTTCCACACCCTAAGTGAATGCTCTTAACTTTTTACGGCAAAAGAACAATAATCAAGATTTTCCGGGTTGTAAAAAAGATTTTTGAGATCTCGCTTTATTTCAAGCCGAGATTCAACTGTTTAGGCTCAAAGGGGTTAACAAATACTCTCTCTGCTCACAGGTAAGTTGTTTTTGGATGTAGTTGTGCTCGAAAGAAAACAAGTGCCTTGATCATTTCTAATTGCTTCCACAATTTCACAATAATAAAAGACAAATAATGAATCACATGAATCAACAAAACTTATTAGAATCCAGCATTTAAGTGAACAATGGAGGTTTCCTCACAATTTGTGGTTTTAAGTTCTAGATGAAGCATTCATTCAATTATGTTGCAAAAAGACAATATTCAATTTACCAAAAAGAGTAAAGTTCCTAATGCATTCTAAAATTCTAGCCGACGGTAACCATGTACCTTAGCTTCATTCACTTGTTTATTCTTATCATTGCCATCCAAGCTCGGATGCACCTTCATTGGGTACTTCTTGAGGAGCAACCAATCTAGAAGGGTTTGCCACTCAATCAACCAAAAATTTATTAAACATACAAAATTAAAAACATAAATAAATAACATTAACTGAAAATATAAATTTGTTCATGGGGGACAAAACACCCCAATAGTACAACACCATGGTCAAAATACAAAATCCGAAGATACAAATAGAATTAACATAAAAACTGAAAAAATACAAAAACTTAACCCACTAAGGGCTCAGGACTCCTCCTCGCTACCGGCCTCAGAACCGGTAGCCTCATCATCATCATCAGCATCATCAGCATCAGCGCCCACCCCCTCACCATAGACTGGCCTGTCCACAGGCCAATTAGCGTTAAGCATAAATTGCTCACGCGCTAACAATGCTCGAGCAAGTGTTGGTGATAAAGATGCAAATGAGAGAGTTTGAGAAGCCTAGCACAAATTCCTCAGCAGAGCCGTTCAGAATTTTTTTTGAAGGTTTGGGGCAAAATGGCCCTGCTGAGATTTAAATAGTAAACAGTACTGCAGCGCTCGCTGCTGCCTCGCCTAGCGAGCAGCTAGCGAGCATGCTCGCTACTGCCTCGCCTAGCGAGCTGCAAGCGAGCATGACAACAAGTGCATGGCAAATGCAGCACTTGCAAGTCATCCAGCATGGGTTTAGCACAGTGTACTCAATACAACATAAAACATAAAACAGTAAATACTTACAATGTTGGGGTGCCTCCCAACTAGCGCTTGTTTAACGTCGGCTAAGCTCGACGGTGCGATGCTCACAGAGGAGCATCGAGCGGCTGAGCACAACTCTCGCGATCCACATGACCGCCGAGATACACTTTCAATCGTTGGCCATTCACGGTCCAACTATCTTTCTTGTCCATGTCTTCAATGACAATGGCCCCGTACTCTTTTACTTCTTTCACCCGAAATGGCCCGGACCATTTTGATTTCAACTTCCCGGGAAACAACTTCAACCGGGAGTTGAACAATAGGACCAATTGTCCGGGCACAAATTCTTTGTTACGGATCTTCTTGTCGTGATACTTCTTTGCTTTTTCCTTGTACAACCAACTTGAGTGGTATGCGGCATTGCGCATCTCCTCCAACTCAAGTAGTTGTACTTTCCTTTTGTTACCGGCCAACTCATGTTCAAAATTTAAAAACTTTAGGGCCCACAAGGCCTTGTGTTCCAATTCAACCGGCAAATGGCAAGTTTTACCAAATACCAATTGAAAGGGAGTTAGGCCAATTGGAGCTTTAAAGGCCGTACGGTAGGCCCATAATGCTTCGTCCAATTTTTGGGACCACTCTTTTTTAGAATTAGACACGGTTTTTTCTAGGATTCTCTTAATCTCTCGATTAGAGACCTCCGCTTGCCCGTTAGCCTGAGGGTGGTACGGAGTTGTCACCCTATGCGATACACCATAATGTTTTAGAATTGTTTCCAAAGGTGCATTGCAAAAGTGTGACCCTCCGTCACTTATCAACACTCGGGGGGTTCCAAAACGGGAAAATATGTTTTTCTTTAAAAAATTTATCACCGTTTTGGCATCCGCCCGAGGTGAGGCAATCGCCTCAACCCACTTAGAGACATAATCAACAGCAACAAGCATGTACTCATTCCCATAAGAGGGTGGGAAAGGTCCTACGAAATCTATGCCCCAACAATCAAACACTTCCACTTCTTGGATATTTTGGAGAGGCATCTCATCTCTCTTACCTATCCCACCGCTTCTTTGGCAGTTGTCACAACTTTGCGCATGGATATGTGCGTCTTTGAAAATAGTTGGCCAATAAAATCCCGATTGAAGAATTTTAGTGGCCGTTCTAACCCCATTATAATGTCCGCCATAAGGCGAGTTGTGACAATGCCAAAGGATGCTCTGGGCTTCATCACCAGTTACGCATCTCCTTAACAGGTTATCGCTACCCAACTTAAACAAGTATGGGTCATCCCAAACATAATACTTCGCATCCGAAAGGAACTTCCTCTTTTGGTTCGAAGTTAGGTCGGCAGGCACAAAACCACTAGCCTTGTGGTTTGCAAAGTCTGCAAACCACGGCCTAACTTGAACCTTAAACAGTTTTTCATCAGGAAATTCTTCCCGGATTTCCTTTTCAGATGCGGTAACCTCGACATTCACTAAGCGGGATAAATGATCCGCTACCAAGTTTTCCGACCCCTTCTTGTCTTTGATTTCGACATCGAATTCTTGTAACAAGAGGATCCAACGGATGAGCCTTTGCTTCGAATCCGGCTTGGTTAGCAGATACTTAATCGCCGCGTGGTCGGTATACACAATGACTTTAGACCCTATAAGATAAGACCTAAACTTTTCTAGCGCATACACTATTGCGAGTAGTTCTTTTTCCGTTGTGGCATAATTTATTTGAGCCTCGTTAAGAACCTTACTCGCATAATGTATCGCATGAAAAGTTTTGTCTTTTCTTTGGCCAAGTACCGCTCCAACAGCATAGTCACTCGCGTCACACATTAGTTCAAAATTTTCATTCCAATCGGGAGCGACTATTATTGGAGCGGTAACCAATTTTTCTTTTAAAACCTCAAAATCTTGCAAACAATCTTCGGTGAAGAGAAATACCTGGTCTTTGGCGAGCAAATTGCTCAAAGGTTTAGCCACCTTTGAGAAGTCCTTGATGAAGCGCCGGTAGAACCCCGCGTGCCCCAAAAAGCTACGGATGCCCTTCACATTCACCGGAGGGGGTAATTTTTCAATTACTTCAACCTTAGCTCTATCCACTTCAAGCCCCCTTTTAGAGATTTTGTGGCCTAGCACGATCCCCTCGGTCACCATGAAGTGACACTTTTCCCAATTTAGCACCAAATTGGTCTTCACACACCTTTCCAACACCGTCTTCAAATTTGCCAAGCATAGACTAAACGTCCCACCAAATACCGAGAAGTCATCCATGAAGACTTCCATTGTTTTCTCTATCAGATCGGCAAAAATGGCTTGGACACATCGTTGGAAGGTCGCCGGTGCATTGCACAGCCCAAAGGGCATTTTTCTGTATGCGAACACTCCAAACGGACACGTGAAAGCCGTCTTCTCATGATCAACCGGGTCAACCGCAATTTGGTTGTACCCGGAGTAGCCGTCCAAAAAACAATAGTATTGTTGGCCCGATAGTCTTTCAAGCATTTGATCCATAAATGGGAGTGGGAAATGGTCCTTACGAGTCGCGGTATTCAACCGTCTATAATCTATACACATTCTCCACCTCGTGGCAACTTTAGTCGGGATCAATTCGTCTTTGTCATTTCGGATTACGGTCATTCCACCCTTCTTCGGAACCACGTGCACAGGACTAACCCACGGACTATCCGAGATCGGGTAAATCATTCCCGCATCCAATAGCTTCACCACTTCCTTTCTTACAACCTCCTTCATCGTAGGATTTAAGCGGCGTTGCGGTTGAGCCACCGGCTTAAAATCTTCCTCCATCAAAATCTTGTGCATACAATAGGATGGACTAATTCCTTTTAGATCGGAAAGAGTCCAACCCATAGCTTCTTGATTGGTTTTTAGCACAATGATTAGACGGGCTTCTTCTTCTTTTGTCAAGAGGTTGCTTATGATGACCGGCTTTGCCTCGGTCTCATCTAGAAACACATATTTCAAAGTCGAAGGTAACTCTTTTAATTCAATTGGCGCTTTCTCGTCAATGACCTCCTTCTTCAAGTTTTCTTCCTCTACTTCCCACGGTTGTAGGTCTTCCAAACTATCAAGTTCCTTTAAGCATTCCTCAAGAGCTAGCTCCTCTTCAACAGTGAAAACCTCCAATGAGTTGTCAAGAGCTAACTCCATAGGAGATATCTCATGAATATGCTTTGAAACCTCTATAATAGCGTCTTCGATCACATCGATGCGAAAGCTATCATTTCTATCCTTGGAATGCTTCATCGCCTCGAATAGATCAAATGTGACTTCCTCATTTTGAACACGCACCTTCATTAAACTGTCATCAACATCTATCATCATTCTTGCGGTCTTCATGAATGGTCGGCCCAATATGAGCGGAGCATCATCATCTTCCTCCATATCAATTACAATAAAATCCACCGGGAAAAAGAATTTGTCAACCTTCACCAAAACATCTTGGGCTACGCCATGAGGATGGGTCGTCGACTTATCCGCCAATTGCAACGTCATTCGGATGGACTTAATCTCGATGTTGCCAAGCCTCTTGATAATTGACAAAGGTATAAGATTAATGCTCGACCCCAAGTCAATAAGTCCCTTCCCGACATAAACGTCACCAATTTTAACCGGCAATGTAACTCTTCCCGGATCAACCTCTTTCTTAGGAAGCGTCCTTTGAATAATGGCACTACAGCTCGCATCAAGGACGATGGTCTCCGGTTCCGTATACCTCCGCTTTTTGGTTAGTATGTCCTTCATGAATTTGGCATACTTTGGCATTTGTTCCAAGGCTTCAGCAAACGGAATGTTGATTTGCAACTGTTTAAAAATATCCATGAACCGGGCGTAATGCCGTTCATTCTCCCTTTTGGAAGGAGCATGAGGATAAGGAAGATTTTGGACCGGAGTAGCGCTCACTACCTCCTTTCCCTTTACAATTCTAGCACTTTTCCATCTAGGCTTCTTCACTACCTCCCTTATTACCTCATCACTTTTATTTTCCTCAATCTCCACACTTTTTCTTTTTCAACTTCACCATTATTTTTATTCTTTTCAACTACTTCCTCATCACTCCACACTCCTATTTCACCATCAACATTTTCCTCCACTATTTCCTCCTCAATTTCTTTCTCTTTCTCTCTTCGTTCACTCTCCACTCTTTTTTCATTCTCACTACCCAACTCCCTCCCACTTCTCGTCATAATCGCCTTACAATGCTCCTTAGGATTTGTTTGCGTATTAGCCGAAAAAGAAGGACCGATTTGTTGTTCAGCGAGTTGCTTGGCAAGTTGCCCAACTTGAGTTTCAAGATTTTTTATGGCCGCGTCATTACTCTTTTGATTGGCCATTGACATTTGCATGAATTGCGTCAATGTCTCTTCCAATTTAGAATTGACGACCGGCGGTTGTTGAGATTGATATGGATTTTGGGGAGGGTTTTGACGGCTAGAAGAACCACCTCCATAACCTTGGTTATGGTAATAGTTGCTTCTAGGTTGGAACCCTTGGTTCCCTTGGAATTGTTGTTGTTGTTGAGGGTGCGGTTGATAAGGTTGTTGTTGTCTCGGTTGATAGTCCCGTTGATTGGCCATGTAGTTTACTTCGTCAAAACCGGGAGGTGGACAAAATCCGGTGTCATGTTCACCTTTACAAAGTTCACAACAAGCTATTTGTTTAGCTTTTGACGGTTCTCTTAACTCTTTGATTTGTTGCGTTAAGAGTTCCACTTGTTGTGAGATGAGCTTGTTTTGGGCAAGGATGGCATCATTCGTCCCTAACTCAAGCACTCCCGCCTTCTTCAAAGAATTTCCACGACTTTGACTCTGAAGATCATTTAGAGCCATTCGATTGATAATGTTGGTGGCTTCTTCGGCACTTTTTGACATCAACGAGCCACCCGAGGTGGCATCCAACAACGTTTTGCAGTTTGGTTGAAGTCCATTTCTGAAGATATGGATTTGAGTTAATTCATCAAATCCATGCCCTTTACATTTCCTAAGCATGGACTTGAATCTCTCCCACGCTTCATTCAAAGATTCACTGGTTCCTTGAGAAAACACCGAGATGGCCGTCTTTGATTCCATGAATCGGTTATGGGAGAAAAATCTTTCAATGAATTTCTCTTCTAACACGTTCCAGTCTGTCATTACGGCTGGTGTTTGATCGAGATATCAATCCTTTGCTTTACCGAGCAAAGCGTGGGAAATAATCGTCTGAACAACGGAAGCTCCTGAGCCTGATCCACTCCGGCAGCCAATGCTATCTCATAAAATTTTGTGAGAAAAGCAAATGGGTCTTCATGGTCCATTCCGGTGAATGGACTCCCATATAATAAATTCAGAGTTCCCGTTTTCATCTCAGCTTGCCTTCCTGTGTGGTTGGCAAACTGAGCGGTGTTCCTTGGACTATTGATACATGGAGTAGAGATAGGTGGTGGTGGTTGTGGCTCCATGTTTGGTATGAATGGGTGTGGATTTGTGGTTGAAGAACTTTCTCCTTGCTCTTGGCGTTGTCTAGCCTGTTGCCTCCTACGTCTCGTTTTGCTATTGAGCCTCCTTGCGGTTCTCTCGATCTCAGGATCAAAAAGAAGTTCGTCCACAGGGATTTGCCCTCGCATAAAACGTAAGCTGCACACTAAACCAAACAAATTACAAGCACAAGTCAAAAATCACAAGCTAAAACTTAAACAACCATTGCGATGCTCGCAATATCAATTTACAATCCCCGGCAACGGCGCCATTTTGTTGAAAGGTATATTTCGTGTCGGGTTTTTGTTATCGTATCCACAGGGATTGTAAGATATCACCGCCGTTCGATGGTTGTATTAATCTTAGCTCAATGTAACAATAGGGTTTTGGTTTTAATCAAGTTATCTTGCATAAAAAGTAATAAATTACGGTAAAAGTTATGGTTTGATTAAATGAGAAATATTGTCAAAGTTAGGTTTCAATGATCACTTTGCATGTATTTGCTCGGTCAACAATCTTATAAACTCCTTTAGATGATAAATCATTTCACAAAGTCCTCTCAATATGTTTCTCTCGAACACATATTGTGAGTTTTGCCATTTTGATCCATTGTTTCTCTCGAACACAATCTATCAAAATGACAACTTTTTGGTTCAACCTTATGGTGAACAAAATCATTCGTTACTATCTCTAGCTAACAAACAAGTTTGGATGAAAACCTAGGTCAAGAGTCGGTAAACATCTCTCGATCATAAACCAACACAAAGAGTTTTAAATAGAAACAAAGTTTTCATCATATATTTACCGTTAAAGAGTTTGCATATGAGGATCCTTACATTTACACACAAAGCTAGTAATCGCCTACATCTAACCTTGACAAATGGATGACTTAGCTACTCATTTTCATGGTAGCTTGGTCGGCAAGTAAGGAAAGAAGGTTGATCAACATCCAAGTCGAATAATCGAAGTTGGATGGGAATCCACCTTCTTTTTGTAGAAGATGGTTCTAAGATGAAGAGAAAATGAAAACTAGGGCATAAAGATCCCAAGAACAATGCTGCAAAAATATCTAGAAGAAAGTACAAAAGTGGAAAAAGTTGGTAAAAATGAGGTATGGTGCTCAAAAGTGGCACCTGCTACTTATAGACCACTGCTGGGCTGTCATGTTCGCTAGGCGAGCAGAATGGCTCGCCTAGCGAGGGTCTAAAATGGGCACAAAAGGCCCCTGCGCCCAGAGAAAACAGGGCCTGTTGAACTGTCATGTTCGCCTAGCGAACATACCTTCGCCTAGCGAAGGACACGCTTCAACCTTCGCCCCAGCAAGGTTGAGAGGTTTTGCTATTGGAATGCTCGCTGGGGACTCGCTAGAGCTTCGCCTAGCGAGTGAGTGCTGGCTGCGTTTTTCACCAAAACAGAATGAACTCGCTACCACCTTCGCCTTCAGCTCGCCTAGCGAATTAATTTGACAATTTACTGGAGCTGTTCGCCTGGAACTCGCCTAGCGAACCAATGCTTCGCCACAGCCTCGCCTAGCGAGCAGGCTGATGAAATGCTTGTATTCTTTGGTTCCTTTGCCAATTTTCTTGTGTCTTCATTTTCAATTAGTTCATGTCTTTCCTGCACAATAACACACAAATCAAAGGCACCAAGCTTGTTTATCAATGTAATGCATTCCATGTAAAACAAATGTGGTTTTGACAGTTGTAGCAAGGAAAAAGAGTGAAAGATGCCCACATATGATAGCTCTAATAAGCACTTTTGGGCATCTAACACCTGGCTAATTCCCCTGGCAGTTCACAATCTTCTTCGCCTTCTTCTTCGGCTTGATAGATCGGATTGTCGAAGTCATACAAGGTGTAACCGAATTGTTATCAATGAGATCCGGAGAATTATTTTTCGAAGTCGGAACGAGACAAATCAAAAAGAAAAAATGAAAACATTGCCATTTTTATTTTGTTTTTAAACTGCAAAAATAACTGAAAAACAGGGAACACCGCTTTTAACTGAAAAACATCCATTTATTTATGATGCAAAACTTGCAAAATTAAACATGAGGTGGCCCTTACAATGGACCAATACGTTTCGGGCAAAACGCATGGCTTTCATGCAAATAAAACTGAAAAACAAGAAATATTACTCTTCCAGATGAGTGACAATGCTGATCTTTTTAGGCCTTCCAGTTGCCTGGTACGCACGATCTTATCCATTGATCAATCTCCCAGTCACTGTCAGTTTCTTTACCCCCCGCACCGATGTGACCTGAGTCTAGCATTCCCGCACTGATGAATGTAAACAGCGGACGACGTCTTCTGTTTTGCTCAGACGAGTCTTGATCTGGCTGATAACCAATCCCAAACATATCCGCCTTTACCACAATGCATATGATCTGTCCCCAGCCTGGGATCCCTCCATTTCTCACCACTTCCAATGCCTGCTTGTAAGAAGAAATGGACGGCTTTTTCTCTTTCTCAACACCAATGGCATTTTCCACCTTGACGGTTTCAGCTGCCAGACTGGATGTTTTACATCTCACATCGCCCATTTCTACTTTCATCATTCCATGGATTGTTTTCCCCATCACTACACACCCCTTTGTGGCGACAGCTGCACAACAATCATCAACACAAGGGAAAGCTCCATTCTTCTTCGAACATTTTGGGACCACGGACATTGGCATTTTTAATTGATCCTTCTCAGTCACCTCTATCCCTTTCTTGTCCTTCGACATCATTTTCGCTTTTACAGGACCATGCCTTGGCACGGGGTTAGCACTATCATCTGCCATCGGTGCAAAGCTGATTGTCTTAGAATCCACCAAGTCTTGGACCACATGCTTAAAAGCTTTGCAATCCTCAACATGATGTCCGGGTGCCCCAGCATGGAACTCACACCTGACATTCTCATCATAACTGGCAACCCTCTGATCCGGTTTCCCTGGAACCAATATCCTTGGCTGCACCAACCCAAGATCCTTCAACTTTTTAAACAGGGAGGCGTAAGTCACGGGCGGCTTATTGAAATGACGATCTGTCGTCCTCCTTCTCACTTGGCCCACTGCTCTTTGTGTCCTCTGTTGAGGTGGTGGTTGCCGTTGTTGTGCAGATTGATTACTAGTAGGGATTGTTACCGTATCAACATATGGGTGATAACGATCCTTACCGCGTTCTCTTTTTGCCTGCACACCACCTGATTCAACTTCCTTCTCAAGATGACCATTGCCAGAGGGCTTCTTTGCTACAGAGCCAGAGGGATTTGTTACTTCGGATGACGAAGCCTTCCCCTGAACTTTCTCCTTGATCATCCAACCCTCAATCCTTTCCAATCTCTCGGCCATGGCTTTCTGCCCCAAGGCAAGCCCTTGCACAACACTGAACAAATCCCTCACCATCTCCTTCAGTTCGAGGATGTCGGCTTTGGGAGGATCCATCAGTTTGGATTTGTTGCCCCTAGCAGGATATCTGAGCAAACGAGCTATGCGCACCGGTTGATACCTACAAAACAGCAAATGGGTTAGTATGACTCACACATGCACCATCTATCCATATGAGGAAGACTTTGTCCTTTGATTCTGGCTTCATCGAGACAGATAACATTTTGACATCCACATTCTGAAATTCAAGATGTCTCTCAACCAGATTCTCAATCAATAATACTCCTCATATGGCTAGACATAGGCTCGATGCAGATGAATGCAAAATGAGAATGATGCTGATGAATGCAATACATTGCCATCCTCCAAGTCCTTTGATCATCTGTTTCTCTGAATCACAACCCTGATCTCTGAACCTGATCACAACCATCTGAAGGAAAATGTAACCACAAATCCAACTCAAGGGTTCCGAAATAAACGGAACTGAAAGATACATCATCATCATCAGACAAACTCTGAGCAGATACCCATAACCATCTCTGAATCGGCCCGGGGAATCCTGAAATAAACGGATCCCCACTGATAAATAACTCGGACAGCACTTCGGCGTCTCAGAAATAAATGACCATAAATCCGACTTATAAATATGACTCTGATCAACGGAACCAATAGTCACCATCAAAGTCACCATCAGAACATGCATCTGTAAGAATCACCCTCCCCTCACAAGTAAATTCTAATCAGGTTATCCTAAGGCGGATAATAGTCTCGACAATCGGGCAGAGATACTCAATGGGTTTGCCCTTTCGGGTATGCCATTGTAGCTCTCTTGAGATCGTCTAAACCAAAGATCCGGGAAATGATCGGTCACCGAAGTCAATAGTTCAGATGAAGTGACTCAACCATAGTGGAGTACCCCACAAAGGAAGAGCACTATCAAATGAACCTCGTCCGGCTTGTGGTACATCACATTGCCAAGCACATGTTAACCTAACATGAAGGAGGCAACATGAGACCACACTACTCCTAGGTGTATACTCGGGCCTGGGTTTTAGCCCCACTCAGAACACCCACCCCAAGACAACGGAACCACCTGTACAGAGGACGGCAACATGATAGTATGATGCATGCAAATATATACACAATCAGAATAATAAATGCAATAAATATAGCGGCACAAGCAACCTAAACTATCCTAGAACGCTAGGAGAGACTCGCTTAGGGAAGATGGACCAGCACAGGTCAACATCTTGTGAATCCCCAGCAGAGTCGCCAGCTGTCGCATCCGCGAAAAACAACCGGCGGGCTAAAACAAAAACAACACAGAGCCGCCACCGTGCGTTATTTATCCCAAAAGAGGGAAAGGAAATGCTCGAAGTAAACCTGGGAAAGGAAATGGTCTCGCGACCAGAGAGATGGGATTGGGAGTCGGTTACGCAAGGGGAAGGTATTAGCACCCCTCACATCCGTCGTACTCGACGGGATCCACGCTCTAAAGAAAGAAAAGGTTGCTAAACAAACATCACACACACACACCGAAAACCACACAGGTGGAGGAAGAGGGGAGAGGGCTCGCTAGGATATCGCATCCTATGCCTACGTATCTCGTCTGGAACGAGAATCAGAGCTGCCGTAGTTCGGCTCACGCACGCCAAACAAGACACACACAAACACAGGCAAACCTGGAACCCGAACGCCAATCGCTGGACTTACATCGGCTTCCGAACCAAACAAACACAATCAGGATACGGACAGCCAATCGCTGGGCTTACATCCATATCCTGACACACAAAAAGCTTAACAAGCAAACACACACAAAAAGAAAAAAAAGTGCCCGGAGAGACCTCGCACGGTCTCCTGCCTACGTACCTCATCTGGTATGAGGATCAGGGCGACGTAGTTCCCCTGAACGGGAAAGAAATTCTAACCAGATACAAAGGGAGACACACTACTAGGGAGCTGTACTCGAGCCTAGTGTTATCATGCATCATTGCCCTATGTTATGGTTTCTATCTACTTGCACCACAGCAAGCTAATCCTAACCAAGAAAAGCAAACACACATGCTCAATCAAAATAAAGCAAACATTTCAAGTAGCACACACTATATCCAGTCAAGTGAGGCTCAAACAAGAGTGGACTGCCGAGGCAAGTCAACTGTACAGGGTAGTGTTAGCTCTTAACCCTGACATTGAGAGTCAGGGTGAAGCAGATGAAAGGTGAGTGAAGATTAGACTTCACAGCTCTTATCCCTGGCCAGGGAGAGCTTCAGACAAAGGAGCGTGGGTCCAGAAAGGAGGAACCCTTCTACACTCAAGACTCTGACTCGACTGTACAACTGTACAAGATTTTGGGTTAATGTCCCAATGCATCAACACAGTGGTGTGAGCAGAGGGATGACTCAACAGAATAGCGGGAGATAGATTGCATATCTCTTTGATCCGCCAATTGCCTCATAGAGGTCTTTACCTGCTTGGGGACAAAAGTAAACAATCACAAACATCGCCTCTTAAGGAGGACTTCAGACAGTTGCCTGGCTAAATAACAAGCCAGGTCTTCCAGACTACATGGAGACAAGAGAGTCTACCTCAATTGGTTTATACAACCAAGCAGCAGCACAACAAGTTCTTAAAGAACTAAAGCGACTATGGTACCTGAAATCAATCTAATACAGTCAGTATTCAAGTCACAAAGTCAAAACAGACAAGTTAAGAATCAACAGTCAATACAATCAACCAATGCAATGTGCAAAGCACAATCAACTCAAGTGAGCCAAGCATCCTACAAAATACCAAGTTAGTTTACAACAAGCAACCAAACTCAATTTAATCAACTTGCATTTTTCTCCTTAAAGCATTTGCATCTCAACCTGAAACACAATTCAAAAGTGAGAAACAAGACCACTAGGCCAAGCCTAGGGTCCAAAGGAGGTGAAAAATTCAAAACAGCAAGTGAAAATTAATCAAAACCAAGATTTATCAAGCAAAAAGAGAATCCAATTGGTCTCACACCAAAACTATGCACCAAATCCATTTTATGAACAAAACATGTCAAACTATGCACTTTGGAAACACATTAGAGCAAACAGAATGATCACCATCAAATCAATATCAAAACAGCTCAATAAATTCCACAACAATTCCAGCCTAAACAGAACACATTCAATGAGTAGCATATCAAATTTCATGCTATTTGGACAAATGTAAGTAAGGAAATTAAATTCATAAAGTTCAGACAAGTTCAAGCAAGCCAACACAAGGCATCAAAACAATCATCAACTTCCATCAATCATAAAACAGCGACAATACTGTAGCACCTCAAATTTGCACCTATCATTGTACATATCATTTCATATTAGGTCATAGCATATCATAATCCATTGCATAGCATTTGCATTGTTCCTCAGTTGCCTCAAGTGCAAGCAAGCAGGAATTAGGTCAAACTGATCAGGAGGTCAGTCCACCATTCAAGCAAAGTTGTTTCACAAGGAGCAAAGGCCCTAGGGTTTGTCCATCAAGTTCACATACCTTGGGGGTCTTCTTGAAGTGTTCAAGTCAAGGGTTGAAGGCTCAGATGTCATCAGTCAATGCAAAGCCAGGTCAGAAACCCTAGATAATCAACAGTCAATCAAAGCAGTGGATGGTGGCCATTCTTGTGGAATTTGGGCACCATGATCAATCATCAAGAGTTCACATGTCTTGGGACATCATTTGAAGTCAAAATCTCAGGGAACTAGGGTTTGGAATTCATCAGAAGTGCACAGTCAAGTCCAAAACCCTAGAAAGTCAAAGTTGGTCAACTGTGATTGATTCTTTGGATTTGGTGGATGGAAATGGTTTGAGGGAGTTTATTCATGTCCTAATAAGCCTCATCTATCATGTCAAACCTCATCATGGAAGAAAATCAAGCCAATCAGAAAATTTTCCAGAAATAGCAAGTGGACCTGTAATTTCAACTGCCAAAAATGGAAACTTCTTGATCTTAAACTTACATCATGATATAAGCCTCAAATGAATTTTTGCCCAACATGAAAGTTGAAGATCTTGTTCTCCCATTTTCAAAAAGTCCAAGAACTCTCAAATCCCATGTGTGGTTGTCAAGATATGATCAAATCATTTTCATCAATTTGTGAACTTCAAAGGGCCATATCTCCCAAACCATAAGGCCAAATTTGGTGGGGTTTTTTCCTACAAACCACATTTTTCATCCTCTTTCCAAAAATATAAATTTCATGGCCTAAAACCTTGCCAATCAAAATGGCATTTTTTGGACCTTTTCCTTTAAATTCAAAGTTTGACCAAACTTTGACTTTTTGAGTTTTTGACTTTTTCTTGATTTGGCCAATTGGGAATTGTTTTAAACCATATTTGAGACATGTTCCAAGTTTGAATTCATGGTCATACCACCATTGTACCACATTTTGGACCAAAAGTGCATAATTAGGCAAATGGTGCAAATAGCTATACAAATGCAAGGCAAGTACAGCATTCTAGTACAGAATAGAAACAGCCTTTGCAAATGTCTGCTAGCAGCCTATGCCCAGCCCACTCGACCACAAACATACCCCCATTTTCCATTTTGTCCAAAATTAGCAAGTTGGCAATTACACTCATTCAAGCAAAACAAGTTTAGTACTTCCTAAACCAATGCTAAACAGGTCATATAAAGAGGATTTTCTGCAGAAACCAACCCTAGTTTTTGCAGCCTCCACACAGAAAAATTGAGATACTCTCCTTCTTGCATTTGGCACGGTTGGGATTTTCTGTTCAAACCATCAAAGCACACGAGTCCCTCTTGTTTCCTTCATTATCTAGACAACATCTTGAGCACATTCTCATCATCATTTCTCAACTGAAACACTTTCCCTAGCTCTGCATCTTCAAGAACATTGTTAATGGCAGATATCGAGTTGGACCAGGCTAGGTATTCTTGAGCTAATTTTCTGCAAACATTCAACCTTTGGAAGCTGTGTGACTACCTGTTTCGAGCTATATCCATCAACCCACCACTGTTCCATCAACTTGCTTCAAAAACAAGTAAGTTTTCCATTACCTCCATTCTCCAATCCATGCCATGTGTTATGTAGGTCCTTGTATGCTAGTTTCCATGCATTTTATTTCATTCGAAGTGGTGCTCTCATGATGGAGAAATTTGAACTTTCATTCTCATACACAATTAGGTTTTCCATCGATTTGGCTTGTATAGGGTGATTTAAGGAAAAGGGATAGCACATTCGTGTTGTAGGTTGCATATTGATTCTATTGATGTGCTTGTTTGGTCATGCTGTTTGTTTTGAAAATTCGAGCTGCATAGTGATGATGAAAGCCCTGCTACTGTTTTGAAACCCTACTTTGCCCAGTACATGCACTCATGAATATGCTTGGATTGTTGTTAGTTGGTGTACATGCTAGTAATGTTTCATAGGTCAGGATTATTGAGGATTCTGTTTATGTTTTGGTTGTTCACAATTGTTGGTTGATGTTAATGATGAACCTTGCTGCATAAACCCTACTGCTAAAACCTTGTTGCATAAACCCTGCTGTTATGCTTAAACCCTAGAGCTATGCACCAGGAATTTCTCATGATAGTTTTGGTTTGTTGTTCCATGATGTGTTTTGCATGAAGAATATTCTCAACTGCCCTGCTCTTTGATTGATGTAATTCAAATTCTGTTTTGATGATGAACTTGGTTGATGAGCATGAAGCATGCTTTTGTGTTAAAACATTTGTACCTTCCCAAATATTGTTTCATGTACGCATAAGTGTTGGCCATGCTGTAGACTGATGATGAACATTGCTAAATACCTTGCTGTTTAACATGTCCTTTTGAATTTTCGACTGATGATAACATGAAGATGAATGCTGCTGTTATGATAATGCTGTTATGATAATGCTGTTTGAAACCAAACACTCTGCCCAGAATTCTGCATGTTTGCTGTTGGTGTTGCTTAAAAGTTGCATGAACCCTGTGGCTTACCATGTTAAGTGATTTTATGTTGATGTTGGTAATACCATGTTGAAATCCCAAACTGTTTGCTTGCTATTATGAATGCTTGCTGCTGTTTTGAGTGTCCAGAAAATCTACATTGATTTGTGTTTGTCATGTTTGTTTGTGGCCTCTCGATTGTTGCATTGTGTTGCATGAACTTACTGTGTGCCATGCCTTTTATCTCATGTTGATTGGATTCCATGTTTATGATGTTGGATGGAATCGTGTTGCTGCATGAAGCCAAACCCTAAATGTTGCATGAACCTCTGCTTATGCTTGGTCTGTTGTCAATTAATGCTGTATGATGATGATTTTACATGAACAAACTTGTACCAATGTCATGCTTGCTTGCCATGCTATTGAAGTTTCAATTGATGATGAACACATGCTGCTGTTATTACTTATGAGTGCATGAACATTGCTGCTATACCATGCTGCTAATCATGCTGTTAAAACCCTGTTGCCATTTTAAAAACCCTGTTGTTTTTTAACCATAGCTACCTTCCAGTTTTTTCATGGTGTTTGGTGTTGTTGATCATGTTGCATGATGTATCTCATTGCTATGATGTTTGGTCGAATGCTGCTTATGCTGTAGATTACATGAGTGCCCTGCTGTCCTGTCCAGATTTTTGTTGTAATGTTGGTTGTTGGTGTTGGCTTCCATTGCCTTGCTGTTTCTAAAACCCCAGGAAAGCCCAGAATTTTTGCCATGATCTTTGCTTGTCTTGTGTCATCTGATGGTGCATAATGACAGTACTCCTTTACCATGTTTGATTGCTGATGCTGGTTATGTTTCATGGTTAAGGTTTGAAGTGAGTTGATATTGATGCTGTGTTTAAACCCTTGTCCTGTCCAGAAAGTTGCATGAATTGTTTCGGTTGTTGCTGTTTAAGATTACATGCCTTTGTTCTATTGCTGTGTTGCTCATAAAACCCTGGTTGAATTTATTTCGTGAGGATATGATGAATATGAAGGTGAATACTTGCTGTTGTTGCACAAACCCTAAGCTTCCTTAAACCCTAGCCATTTCCCAGAAACATGGAAAATGATTGGTGGCTGTTTTGAACTTTCTGCATAAGTTACTGTTCTATTGGAAGATGACCAATCAAATTATTTCGTGGCCTGGCCTTAAGCACAGTCGTTTGGATAAGTGGCGTGTTGAATTACAAAAGTGCCATGCGGTCAAACCTTTGACTCATCATTCATCTTATTTTGTTCATGTTTGTTTCCAAATTTCACTCAACTTCAATAATTCATTTCTCATCCAATTCAACTCCAAAAAACATGGGATTTTTTGCATTGTGACCTGTTGGATGTCTAGTATTTTACCGTGATTTTAATTTTTTTTCTGATCATTGGATTTTAATTGGCTCTAGGGTTTGTGTTATGTGACCTCAAATGATACATCTTACCATTTCAATTGTGAAATACTCTTGACATATCCATTGCCTTTGAAATTTTTTGTGATGAAACTAGACATGTTGAACTTTGTTTCCATATAGAGTTTGTGGATTTCCCATTTGTGGTTTGCTGTTTATGATTTTTTGAAGTCATGTGTTACATTTGTTGCTATACCATGATCATGCATTTTCCCCAATTTTGTTCACATGCTTCCTTGCATCCAATTGACCCCATTTTTTGCATGAATGATCCTTTGTATGTCTATTTCATGTATGAATTTTCTTGGAATTAATCTTGCTGTTTTCCATTTGATTGTGAATTTTCTTCCATGCTTGGTCATGTGTTGACTTTTTGTGCTATGCCTTGCCAAATCCTTTGTGAAATTCTCATACCATATCACATGACCATGAAATTTCATATGTGATAACTAGACATCTCAAGCTTTGCATTGGTGTTAATCTCATTCATTTCTCTTCTGTTTTCAAATTGATATGATTTTTTTGAAGTTGACCCATGCTTGTTGACTTTCATTGTGCTTACTTGAAATTAGTTTGACTTCATGATTTTATTTGACTGCCTTCCTCTCATCCAAATGCCATGAAATTTTACATGTCTACCATGTTAGATGTTAGGATTGAGTGTGATTTATTTCATAATTTTTGGGAATTGTTTGAGTTGACTTTTGATGCAAGTCATTCTGTTGACTTTTGTATGCTTTCCTTTGCCATGTTTTGACTTCAAATATCCATGAAATGACAATGATGCATGATTTGAATGTGGGCCCAATTGTGTTTGCTTTCTAATTGGTTGACTTTGACTTTGAGTTGACTTTTCCTTGCTGCCTTGACTTTTTCTCTCATGTTTGACCCTAGGTTAGCCCTAGTGGTCCTTTGGACTTATGTTGAGTTCCTCTGTTTCAGGTTGAGCACAATACTTCAAAGATCATTCAAATTTGTTTGGATTTGATTTGTTTATCCCATGCTAACCTTTTGTTTTGTAGGTGACTCATGTAACTTGAGTCTTGCTTTGCACAGTTGACCTTCTGTGGTTGACTGTTTATCCATTTCCTTTGGTTTTAACTGTGGAACTGTGAACTGATCTGTTTGACTTTTGCAGGTACTTTAGTTGCTTAAGTTCTCTGAACTTGATTTGCTTTGCTATTTAGCAACTTGCTTGAGGTATAATCTCTTTTACTACATGTAGTCTGGAGACCCGGTCTGTTATTTGACCGGGCAAACTGTCTGAAGTCCTCCTTAAGAGGCAATGCCTGTGTATGTTTACTTTGTCCCTGTACAGAGTCAAAGACCTCCTAAGTGAAGAGGCAATTGGTGGAAGGTAGGGATATGCAATCTATCCCCCACTATTCAGTGTGTCTTCTGTCTTGCTCACACCACTGTGTTGATGCACTTCAGATAAAAACCCAAGATCTTGTGCAATTGCACAGTTGAGTCAGTTTAAATGTGTAGAAGGGTTCCCACTTTCTGAACCCACACGTTCTTGTCAAATGCTCTCCCAGGCCAGGGATAGAAGCAATGAGGCACACCCCTCATCTCCTTTCATCTGCTTCACCTTAGCCTCTCAATGGCAAGGTTAAGAGCAACACTTACCCTATTCCAGTTGGCCCTAGTGCCTAACCTTTGATGTTTGAGCCCCCTTGTTGGTGTGTTTATTCTTATGATGTATGTGTTTGTGATTGCCTTGTTTGCTTCCTTAGGCTTTAGTTTGTGCTTGCCCTTGTGCAATAGCTTTGTGCTTGACTTGCTTCCTGTGCAAGTCAAGTCTGTGTGGCTTAACCCTTGTGTGAGCCATGTTTGGAGCTGTTTGGCCGAACTACGGCAACTCTGATTCTCACGTTCAGGTGAGATACGTAGGCACGAGACGCGATGTCTTGCCGAGTTTTGACTAACCACTAACACTAACTCTTTTCTCTCACCCCTGTGTGATTGAGATCCTTCTTTTCTCTCGCCCTCGTTGCGATCGAGACCTCCCCTTTCTCTTGCCCTAGTTGCAATCGAGACTTTGCTTTTTCCTGTGTCTGTTCAGGATAGGTTGGCCCTTGTGCCATTTAGCTAGAAACCTTAACTTAGGGTTGACTTTGCATGACAACATCTAGGCTCGAGTCGTAGTCTCCCTAGAGTTGTGTCTCCCTCTGTTATCTGGTTAGGCTAGAACCTTTGTCCCTGCGTAGGGGAACTACATCGCCCTGATCTTCATGCCAGATGAAGTATGTAGGCAGGAGATTGAGCTGATCTCTCCGGGCGCCTTTTCTTTTCTTTTATGTTTGTTTGACAGTTATAGGCTGAGTCCCCGACTCCCTATATATCTGTTGTGTTGTTTTGGTTTGGATGTCAATGTAAGTCCAGTGATTGGCGTTTGGGCTCCATGTTTGCCTCTTTGCGTGCGTTTAGGTTCGGATGCTGATGTAAGTCCATCAATTGGCATTCAGGCTCCACGTTCGCCTGTGTCTTGTTTGTTTGTGTGCGTGTCAGCCGAGCTACGAATGCTCTGATTCTTCTCTCGTCCGAGAAGATACGTATGCATAGGATGCGACATCCTAGCGAGCATGTGTCGTTTCCCCAGTCCGAACTACTTCGACTCTGATGTCTATGCCTGATAGACTAAGTAGGCCCAGGATTCGATATCCTGCCGAGTCGGTTTCAGTCAGTCTCTTTTGTCTCTTTTCAGCCAGTGTGTGTGTGTTTTGAGCAGTGTTTTAGCAACCATTATTCCTTCCTTTTGTGCGTGGATCCCGTAGAGTACTACGGATGCGTAGGGTGCCTAACACCTTCCCTTCGCATAACCGACTCCCGAACCCTTCCTCTTTGGTCGCGAGACCATGTTCTTTCCCAGGTTTACTTCGAGCGTTTCCTTTCCCTCTTTTGGGATAAATAACGCACGGTGGCGGCTCTGTTGTTTCTTTCTTTTCCCGCCGGTTTTTCGCGCGATGCGACAGCTGGCGACTCTGCTGGGGAATGTAGAGAAGTTGACCTATGCTGGTCCATCTTCCCTGAGCGAGTCTCTCCTAGCGCTCTCTAGGATTAGGGTTTTGGTTGCTTTATTGCTTGTTGTATTTTATTGCATTCATTGTATATATGTACATTTATTGTTTGCATTGATTGTGTGCATTGATGTTTGCATTTCATATTCATTATTCATTGCTGGCTGGCTGTCTGTTTTCTCTGTGTGGGGGGGAGTCAGTCGAGGTAAAAGGTCCAATACCCAGACCATGAGTGAAAATCTAGGTTGATTAGGAATAGAGTGATTCATGGGAAGCGGGTGGTATGGCGCCACTTAGCGGAACATTGATATCACGAGCAGTTCAGACCCTGGTGGGGTACTGTCGTTACATACTTCCGGTGTGTATATGATAGTATTTCCGCGAAAGGTTATTTATGCTGCATTTCTCTCAGCTTTACCCTGGCCTAGACTACACCCGTGAGTGGGGAAGGGTTATTCATTACAGGTACCGTTGGTGACTTTGGTTCTGATGGTGACTTTATGTTCAGACAGTGTGATCAGTTTGACCTTAAGTTGGATTTAAGTTCCGAGTTTTGACCGAAGCTTCGACCTAGTCAGAGATCGCACAACCAGCCAGTCCAGTCTGCATCATGTGCATCATAGCATATTTATTTTTCAAAAGAAACGCATTGAAAAAAAAATCGAAAAAATATTGAAAAAAAAAAGGAAAAAAAAGAAGAAAAAGGAAAAAAAACTAATCTCTGCATGCATATCATTTCTCAGGTACATTCCCGAGCTTGTCTACTGATAGAGATGGCAACAGTCCCCGAGCCGAAGCGGAAGACCTGTTCCTACAGTTTCCACCGTGAGCCATTGACTCCACTAGTAGAGTTGGGTAGCCTCGTGACAGACGATCGACTGAAGAGCTTCGTTGGGCGGTATGGAGACATCTTGAGAGTGTTGAAGACGATAGTGGATCCAGTACCTCTGCAGACACTACTTCAGTTCTATGATCCAGAGCTCAGATGCTTCACTTTCCAGGATTACCAGCTTGCACCTACTCTCGAAGAGTATTCCATCCTGTTGAGTATCCCTGTTCGGCATCAGATTCCCTTCTTGGACGTCCCCAAGGAGGTCGACTTCAGATTGATTGCCAGAGCTCTCCGGTTGAGTGTTGAGGAGGTTGGTAAGAATTGGAAGCCCTGTGGGGAGGTTGTTGGTCTACCGTTGAAGTTCCTGTTGAGGGTAGCCAGAGTTGAGGCAGATAAGGGGAATTGGGAAGTTTTTCACGCACAGCTAGCTGCCATGATCTATGGGATCGTCCTATTTCCCAGTATGCCTAATTTCATAGACCATGCTGCCATCAGCATCTTTGTCAGAGGGAATCCAGTCCCCACTCTCTTAGCAGATACTTACTATGCCATCCACAGTAGGCATGGTAAGGGTGGAGCCATCAGATGTTGCTTACCTCTTCTGTACAAGTGGTTCATGTCGCTTCTGCCAGCCAGTGGACCATTTGTAGATACCCAGAGTACTCTGAAGTGGACTCAGAGGGTCATGTCGCTCACTTCCTACGACATCAGATGGCAGTCATACCGAATGGACGTGAGGGATGTTATCATGAGATGTGGAGAATTCTCGAACGTGCCACTTGTGGGGACTAGGGGTTGCATCAGCTACAACCCAGTTCTCTCCCTTCGCCAGTTAGGGTTTGTTATGAGTCGAAGACCGCTCGAAACCGAGATAGCTGGGAGTGTGTGTTTTGAGAAGAAGGACGACCCTGCTAAGTTGGAGCAGATAGGGAAGGCCTGGAGATCAGTTGGGGTGAAGGATGGATCTGTCTTAGGGAAGAAGTTTGCCATTGCAATGCCCGATTACACCGATTGGGTAAAGAATAGAGTGGAAACTTTGCTGCTACCCTATGATAGGATGGAGCCGTTGCAAGAGCAACCACCCTTGGTACTTGCTGATAGTGTGCCTGCTGAGCACTATAAGCAAGCATTGATGGAGAGTCGTCGTCTGAGGGAGAAGGAGCAAGACACTCAGATGAAGTTGTACGAAGCTCAGGCTGATAAGCTGCATTTGGCCCATCAACTCAGGGAAGTGCAAGGAGAGGATGCTAGTAGAGCAAGGGGGAAGAAGAGATCATATGAAGAGATGGAATCCCTGATGGATGCAGAACATAGGGAATGTCTGAGGCTGCAGAGAGCAGAAGTCAGTTACCAGAAGAAAATCAGAGACTTGGAGAAGCAACTTAAGGACAAAGACAGTCAGTTGAAGAAAGAGATGGAGTTGAGACAGAAGTCGGAGGAGTATCTCGGAGGAGAAGTCTTGGAGCTGAGAAGACAGTTGAAAGAGAAGATCACTCCGCTACCAGATTGTTCAGAATGCTCACTGTTGATAGACCAGTGTCATTATCTGAAGACCCTCATCCCAGAAGACCGTCTGCCATAGACTGCATCTTTGTTTTGTATTTTGTTGCTGAATCACCTCCAGGCTTGTTGGATGGGGTTCATTTGTTTGTAATCCATCTCTGTTGGATCTTTTTATCGAGAATCACCTCCAGGCTTGTTGGATGGGTTTCTTTTTCTTTGTACTCTGTTTTCGAATATTCAGTTGTATGACTCTTTTACCCTTATTCATATATAAGGATGTCTGATTTTCCCTGTTGCTCTCTTTTTCCCTGTATCTGTTTGATCTGTTCTTGTAGGTTGCCATCTTTTCAGAATGGGTCAGGCTCTTTGAATGCCTGAAAATGAGCATCTCATGTGCATCATGCATATCATTAGACATCATAATCATATCATTTGCATAACAGGTGTTCTTGTGCAGTCTTCTCATTGTGGGTTCCTGTGTTCAGGCAGGATAGCTGATCAAAGACAACACCGCTACTCAACGAGGCTCAACCATCAACGCAACATGGATCAAGTACAAGCCGAGTTGGCAGAAATGAGGGCAAGCATGGCCCAATTCATCCACATGATGCAAGGGGTCGCGCAAGGCCAAGAAGAGCTCCGAGCAATGGTCCAGAGGCAAGAAGCTACATTGCCACCGCCCAACCAACCTCTGCAAGAAGGAAACCCAGTTCCTGAAGTCCCTGCCGCTGCTATTCCCGTCAACGACTATGCTGTAGGAGAAGAGTTGAGGGGTATCCGAGTCAACGGTCAACCGATTGCTCCGGATGTTGTTAGTCCCAGAGTCATCCA